>NC_139650.1:1442022-1484522 GCF_964638095.1 Poromitra crassiceps
GTGTGTGTGTCGCTCTGCCACCCATGCCACAGAGAAACACAACAGCATGGTTCATGTTTTGCCAGTGCGCACCCCCCCCCCCCCCCCCCCCACACACACACACACACGCTTTGTGCAGATAGAGAGAGTGAATAATTGATTTGTGACTGTGAGCGCACACCCACACGTCGCCGACACACACAGATGTACATACTGTCCACCCATCCCACATACCAGTCTACAGCCAACCAGCCCTCCTCTGAGGCCCCGCCCCTCCTGCCTCCTCTGAGGCCCCGCCCCTCCTGCCTCCTCTAAGGCCCCGCCCCTCCTGCCTCCTCTAAGGCCCCGCCCCTCCTGCCTCCTCTAAGGCCCCGCCCCTCCTGCCTCCTCTAAGGCCCCGCCCCTCCGTTTCACTGCCATAATCATCTCCAGCTCCTCATGAGGAATCTGCTCTTTTTACTACCGTGTGATCATCATCACGTCGTTATTAGGATTTTGTCGTACAGGTCTTCAGCTGTACGCTGATACTCCCAAAACCTACATCCTGCAATTACAGAGTAGGGCTGTCACTTTTCATTCGAAATTCGAATGCAACTTCGAATGTGGGGGAGGGGTTCGTGTTCGATATGTAAATTGACTGTTCGATTTTTTTTTTTTTTTTTTTTTATGAACCAAAATTAACCAACTGCTGCTTGCTGGTAATGTTAATCCCATGTCAGAAAAAGTCTCCAGATTTGTCGCGTTAGTCTCTTCTGAGAAAGATTGTCTCCAGGGTCTGAAAAGTTGTCTCGAGTTGGATGCAGCCAAGTTTGTGAGGCAGTGTTGTGACTGTGAGCGTCCAAGCTAACACGTCGGGCTGATGCCCGGTGGCCTGCAGTGGGTTGCACCAGCTGTGCGTAAGTTGAAACGTAAGCTAGTTTGAACGTAAAGTCTCACTAAGTCCGAGTTTACGCACTACTAAAAATATTTGGGTTGCACCAAGTGAAATAGTTACAACGTAGGCATAAGTTAGAACTTAAAATTTACACCTACGTCTTACTAGGTGTGAAGTCCTCCGTAAAATAGCAGTTGGCACGGATTGCAACTTGGCACCGTGGCGCATCGTTGTTTTGCGTCCGCAACGCGCTCTCCGTGATAAATTACACCCTTTGATATTTATGACTCACGCTTTTGTTCCCACAAGCTGCAGCACTGCATACAAATTAAAATAACCGCAACAATTTAGTGAGGCAGGATGGTGGTATAGCCTACAATACTGATGAAGAGCTCACAGATAAACGTTAACAGTAATATGAACCTAAACGAACGTTACTCAATAACGTTCTCATTTGATTAGTGTTGATGAAATATGAAAGCACTAATTTGCGGTGGGCAACATGTCCTGTTTTCACTCCACTTAAACAACCGTAAATAAACACCGTTTCCACCGTGCTTTTCACTGATTGGTCACAGATACTGTACACGTCATTGTCTGCGACACTATTTTGGTTAGTATGGACTTTAGGGTCTACTAGTTAAGATGTACCTTACGTCTCCGTGGTGCAACCAAACAAAGACACAACTTTAGTGTCAAACTAACTAGTTTGAACGTAGCAGTTAGTGTGGACTTTACACCCTAACTTAAGACAGAACTTACGTTCAGCTGGTGCAACAGGCTGCTGGACTGGGACATTTTTTTTTTTTTTTTTTTTATTAACCAAAAAACTTCGAATATATTCGAACGAATTTCAGGCAATTAAAGTTCGTTCGAATTTTATTTTGGGAAAAAGTGACAGCCCTATTACAGAGTGAGAGAGAGAGAGTAGTATGTAGTGGTCAGGTCACTGTGAGAGAGTAGCATGTAGTGGTCACTGCTCAGTGAGTGAGAGAGTAGCATGTAGTGGTCACTGCTCAGTGAGAGAGAGAGTAGCATGTAGTGGTCACTGCTCAGTGAGAGAGAGAGTAGCATGTAGTGGTCACTGCTCAGTGAGAGAGAGAGTAGCATGTAGTGGTCACTGCTCAGTGAGAGAGAGAGTAGCATGTAGTGGTCACTGCTCAGTGAGTGAGAGAGTAGCATGTAGTGGTCACTGCTCAGTGAGAGAGAGAGTAGCATGTAGTGGTCACTGCTCAGTGAGTGAGAGAGTAGCATGTAGTGGTCACTGCTCAGTGAGTGAGAGAGTAGCATGTAGTGGTCACTGCTCAGTGAGTGAGAGAGAGAGTAGCATGTAGTGGTCACTGCTCAGTGAGTGAGAGAGTAGCATGTAGTGGTCACTGCTCAGTGAGTGAGAGAGAGAGTAGCATGTAGTGGTCACTGCTCAGTGAGAGAGAGAGTAGTATGTAGTGGTCACTGCTCAGTGAGAGAGAGAGTAGCATGTAGTGGTCACTGCTCAGTGAGTGAGAGAGTAGCATGTAGTGGTCACTGCTCAGTGAGTGAGAGAGTAGCATGTAGTGGTCACTGCTCAGTGAGAGAGAGAGTAGTATGTAGTGGTCAGTAGGGGTGTCAAAAATAATCGATTATAAGATGCATCGTGATGCGGACGTGCACGATTATTAAGTTTTATTTTTTATTTTTTATTTTTTATAATCAAATAAAATATAATGGAAGTATTTTTTATTTTATTTTTATTTTTTTTCGTTTATTGAGCAGGGACAAATGCATAGAACATTATTTCATATGACCTACAAAAGAGATGCCATGCATACAGGTTTCTAGCCAAGGCTAATTTGCAACCCCTGTCCCTGCTGTCCCCAGTACATGCAGTTGTTTATTTTAATTATGGATCATAATACAATGCAATTCCAAATGCACTTTTATTTTAAAAGTAGCCACACAGTGAGAAAAAAGACAGTGAGAAAAAAGAAATCATGTATTGCGGAAAAAAGTGATGCATCGATTTAAGATGCATCGAGATGCATCGATAATCGTAATTAGGGATGCACCGATATGAAAATTTTGGCCGATGCCGATAACCGATATTAACATTGCTGTTATGGCCGATAACCGATATTTACCGATGTCGATATGATCTGTATAAAACCACATTTTTATGATCATCACATTTTGTACATACTGAAAAACACATGTTAACACTGAATTTGAAAAAGTTATGCATTTCTTTATTTGCAAAGCCTTTGGAAAAGCCCATAAATCATAGATTTACTGCATTATTTCATATCAATGTGAAGAATTTGGCTGATAATGATAACCGATATTAACATTGCAACATCTGACCGATACCGATATGACCGATATGTTAAAAAATCGGCCGATACTGGCCGATACCGATATGATTGCCGATATATCGTGCATCCCTAATCGTAATCGAATCGAATCTTAGCCCTCTGAATCGTAATCGAATCGAATCGTGAGGCCAGTGAAGATTCACAGCCCTAGTGGTCAGGTCTGTTCCCTGAATTATTGAGTCAGAGTGTGTGCTGCAGCACAGTGCTTTAGACTCCACACTGCCCCTGGAGGCCTGAATATGAACTTACTTCCAGTTTTCTTTATTCGTTGTGACCTTATCTTGACATGATGACTTCACACTACACAAACATCCATCTTCACCTGCTTATCAGGAGTCGGGTCGCAGACGTAACAGATCCAGCAGGACCCCAGACTTCCCTTTCCCTGGTCACATTAACCAGCTCTGACTGGGGGGATACCAAGGTGTTCCCAGGCCAACGTGGAGATGTAGTCACTCCACCTGGTCCTCAGTCTGCCCCGTGGCCTCCTCCTCCCAGCTGGACGTTCCTGGAACACCTCCCTGGGGAGGCAACCAGGAGGCATCCTTGCTAGATGCCCAAACTACCTCTGCTCTGAGTCTCACACACGGGTGACCGAGCTTCTATCCCTAAGGGAGATGCCAGCCACCCTCCAGAGGAAACCCATTTCTGCGATCTCTCGTCCTTTCGGTCATGACCCATCCTTCATGACCATAGGTGAGGGCTGGATGAAGATTGACGAGAGCTTTGCCTTCTGGCTCAGCTCTCTTTTCGTCAACAACGGTGCGCTAAAGCCAACGCAGTAGACCTTATTCGCTAACCCCGGACAGCGCCATATTGTTGACATACCGTCCTGCAGCTGAGAACTATAGTAACGGCCTTATTGTCGTTTCTGCTCCATTACAAAATAGCGATAGTGATGACAGCAATAAAAAACCCAGAGTTGTTGTTTGTATGCTGCCGTTAATGCCTGTAATAAATAAACAAAAGAAAAAACGAGGTGAACAGACTTTGCTGTGAGGAGCTGTCAGAAAGTTTCACCTGTCTCTCCCAACTATCCACACATCTCCTGTGTGCTGATGACGTATCCTCAGTCTTGCTCCCTTCACGTCTGTGGACGGTAGAGATAGAAACAAACCACGGGGACTTTATTGCTGTCATTAGCCTACTACAGCCATGCCTAACGCAGGTCACCATCCGAACACAACAGGAACGATACAGGTAACGCTAACGGCGGCTAGCTTCCTATAAACGCTGCTCCACATAGGTTGTCACTTAAGAGCTGCAGCGCTATGTCGAGAACATGGCGGCGGTGGGCGTGCCCGTAGGTGAGTGACGTCAATTGAATAAGCTCTATACCGCTCATGCCCATCTCACGCTCCATCATCCCCTCACTGGAGAACAAGAGATACTTGAAGTCCTTCACTTGGGGGTAAGGACTTACTCCTTCACTTGGGGGTAAGGACTTACTCCTTCACTTGGGGGTAAGGACTTACTCCTTCACTTGGGGGTAAGGACTTACTCCTTCACTCGGGGGTAAGGACTTACTCCTTCACTTGGGGGTAAGGACTTACTCCTTCACTTGGGGGTAAGGACTTACTCCTTCACTTGGGGGTAAGGACTTACTCCTTCACTTGGGGGTAAGGACTTACTCCCTACTACTTGGAGTGGGTAGTCCACCGCTTTCCTGCTGACAACCATGGCCTCAGATTTAGAGGTGCTGATCCTTATATTTTGTTATGTTGTGGCTTTTATGCTGCACTGTTTATGGAGTGTCTACACAGCACAATATAAACGGCACAACAAAATACATATCCTGAGATACAGTACAGCATGATCAAAATCCATCCATTGAAAATGATCTTTGACATGTACGAGACACAAGAGTTAGTGTGTATTTTGTCTTTATGTCAGACGACTTTCTGTCGTCGTATTGTATTGTATTCATTTATTTGATCAAACGATTCATTGATTTATTCCTTCCTAAGCCACTCTGTGTAAGCAGCCTCCATACCAACCTGCATCCTCATTGAAAGGTGATGGCCTGAATTATCACCATGGTTTTGTCCTTACATCTTAATCCACTACCACTCAACACAGCCAGGCCCACGCCCAATACTGCCCCATTGCCTCATGGGGCACCACATGGGCAAGGTTGCTATGGACACCGCTCACACACAAACACACGCACGTGTGTGTGTGTGCGCACGCACGCACGCACACACACACACACACACACACACACACACACACACACACACACACACACACACACACACACACACACACACACACACACACACACACACACTCTCACTCTCTCTCTCTCTCTTTTACTTTGTGAATTTTCTATAAACCCTGTGAGGATTAGAAGGCCCATATGCTGTAGCCAAAGGTACAGTAACACAGCTGAATGGTCTGCTAAGCCGTTAAAGCCATTATGGAGGAAACATGAGATTGTAACAGAAGAGCTCATCTACAAGTCTGTCTGGTCAACTTAAGTCCCCAGGCACATACCTCACTCTCATGGTACCACCAGGCACATACCTCACTCTCATGGTACCACCAGACACATACCTCACTCTCATGGTACCACCAGGCACATACCTCACTCTCATGGTACCACCAGGCACATACCTCACTCTCATGTACCACCAGGCACATACCTCACTCTCATGGTACCACCAGGCACAGATCTCTCTCTCATGGTACCACCAGGCACATACCTCACTCTCATGGTACCACCAGGCACATACCTCACTCTCATGGTACCACCAGGCACATATCTCACTCTCATGGTACCACCAGGCACAGATCTCACTCTCATGGTACCACCAGGCACAGATCTCTCTCTCATGATACCACCAGGCACATACCTCACTCTCATGGTACCACCAGGCACATACCTCACTCTCATGGTACCACCAGGCACAGATCTCTCTCTCATGGTACCACCAGGCACATATCTCACTCTCATGGTACCACCAGGCACAGATCTCACTCTCATGGTACCACCAGGCACAGATCTCTCTCTCATGATACCACCAGGCACATACCTCACTCTCATGGTACCACCAGGCACATACCTCACTCTCATGGTACCACCAGGCACAGATCTCTCTCTCATGGTACCACCAGGCACATATCTCACTCTCATGGTACCACCAGGCACAGATCTCACTCTCATGGTACCACCAGGCACAGATCTCTCTCTCATGGTACCACCAGGCACATATCTCACTCTCATGGTACCACCAGGCACATATCTCACTCTCATGGTACCACCAGGCACATATCTCACTCTCATGGTACCACCAGGCACATACCTCACTCTCATGGTACCACCAGGCACATATCTCTCTCTCATGGTACCACCAGGCACATACCTCACTCTCATGGTACCACCAGGCACATACCTCACTCTCATGGTACCACCAGGCACATACCTCACTCTCATGGTACCACCAGGCACATACCTCACTCTCATGGTACCACCAGGCACATACCTCACTCTCATGGTACCACCAGGCACATATCTCTCTCTCATGGTACCACCAGGCACATACCTCACTCTCATGGTACCACCAGGCACATACCTCACTCTCATGGTACCACCAGACACAGATCTCACTCTCATGGTACCACCAGGCACAGATCTCTCTCTCATGGTACCACCAGGCACATATCTCTCTCTCATGGTACCACCAGGCACATACCTCACTCTCATGGTACCACCAGGCACATACCTCACTCTCATGGTACCACCAGACACAGATCTCACTCTCATGGTACCACCAGGCACATACCTCACTCTCATGGTACCACTGGCTAACACAATCACTTTCCACTTCCTTTAGGGGAAATAGCTAAGACATGAGTAGATGGATCCTAACCCTGGAAAAAACACAACATCCCAAAGGATTGACACTTTATCCTTCCTGCAGACCTGTACAATGATATATCATCCATGACTTGCTTGAAGCCATAGGCAACTGACAGTGAATGCTAAAATAGAGACACCACCAACATAGAGTTAAGTCTTAACATCTGCTCAAATAGAGACACACCAACACAAAGCGAAGTCTTAATATGACATCTGCTCACCAGATGACCTTCACTTCTCTTGGGCATAGATTACAAGTGTGTTGAACTGTACTGTACATAATGTGACACCTGCCCCCTACTGGTAGAGCTATTGTTTGGTATTTTGTTGATGATAGTGGGGGAAACGCCTTTACAAGCTCCTCAACATAATGTCCAATGAGATCTTGTGATTGAGAGACAACCATGAAAATTAAAAAATATGTTTTGTGGGCAACTTTTGCCCCCACTGTCTAAAAACTGAGGGCATTTACGCAATGTTGCTAACGCGTAGTGTGTAGAACAGTCACTGTTTGTGTGAGGGTCTGTTCTTCGTCTTCTCCTGGCAACAAGCTTGCAGGTGCTGAGTGTGTTACAGATGGAAATGGAAATTAAATTATTGAATGAGAAGAAAATTACTGAAATGTTGGGGGCAATTTTTGCCCCATGATCATGGTTTTTAGGGGCATTTTGAGATTTCTTGGGGCATTTTTGCCCTTGCACTGGTTAAATTCCTACACTGACACATCGTTTTCATGCTCCTCAAACTCTATAGAGATCACACCACACCACCACCCCAAAGACTCGCGTACCAAAACAAACTGGCCGATCTGTATAAGGTTCAGCGGCAGTGCGATCTTCTCCATGCTCCTGATGGTACAGTATGCATGGAACAGCAAGGCTTTGTGAAGCAGTGTTGAGGTCAGAGAAGGTCAGTGTTGTGGTGGAGTGGGACCAAGAGCTGGATAAGAGATGGAAAATGGCCGCCCATTCATTCACCAGCGCATGAAGCGAATGGAAGCTCATGTTCTTCCTGGTTTTACTTCCACGATGTGCGTCCCACTGTCATGTGTGCATGTTCACCTATCCTGCATGAACAGCGTTATAGTGGCCAGAGCCATAGACAACTCCAGACAGCAGCTCTTGGTGACTTCTAAAGAAAAATTGACCCATAATGTACAACTTGATAATTCATTTTAAGTCATTTCTGACTTTGAGTGACACCCAGATTAAAATTTAATTTCATCATTATTATTATTATTATTATTATTATTATTATTATTATTATTATTAATAATAATAAATACATTATAAATAAATATAAATATACTCCGAAGGGGGTCACATGACTTGCATTACCGAGCTTGGCCACCATGTTCAATTTGCTTCAAGGCAGAGACCTGGCGCCTGCGGGCTGGGTGGGACAGGTGTGTCAGCCACACACCTGCTTTGTCCTCCCTCTGCAGTGCACAGAGAGAGAGAGAGAGAGAGAGAGAGAGACCTCTGCAGTGCACAGAGAGAGAGAGAGAGAGAGAGAGAAGGGGGGAGGGGGTGTGGAGCCACTGGCTGAGTCAACCTTTCTTTTCTGCAGTTTCAGTCCGACTCAACTCAACTCGACTCGCTCACTCATTTCTCGCAGGCTGTTTGTATTGTTCTCCACCCATGAGCGTGTGGAGTGAAACATGAGTCACTCTGCTACCTGAGTTGGACACTCCCCTGCTGGGACCTGCAGGGGGGGAGGAAAGAGTGACAAAGTCAGGCTCTATGAAAACCATGTACATTTTTCCACAAAGTCAGCCTCTATGAAAACCATGTACATTTTTCCATAGCTTTTTTTGTTTTGCCCCCCCCCCCCCCCCCCCCCTCCCCTCCCACCAAGATTCCAGGTTCCAGGTATCGTTGTTAAGGTGTGTGTGTGTGCGTGTGTGTGTGTGTGTGTGTGTGTGTGTGTGTGTGTGCCCCCCTCCCCCCCTCCCAATTGTACTTTTAGCCAGTTTCCCCTGCCTTTAAGCGTCCCGGCCGTTTGCTCCACCCCTAGAGTAGACTCTCACACGCCTCCTCCGATACATGTGGGGTCGCCAGACGCTTCTGTTCACCTGACGGTGAGGAGTTTCACTGGGAGGACGTAGCGTGTGCAGAGGGACACGTTATTACTAGGGGTGTCACGATACACTCAGTTCACGATACGATACGTATCACGATACTGGGTTCACGATAACGATACGATACGATACGATTTTAACAATATTTTTTTAAACTTGAATAATGACAATATATGACTGGAAAAGTAGTATTTTATTTGAAATGCACAAATACAAAACATGCTGTTGTGGGAAATTGTTATTACAAAGACAACTAGAAAAAACATGAGATTGGAGATAAGGCTTATCTTGAAATAGAATGAGTTACACCGTCACTTAGATTTACTTGGAACTAAAAGGTTTCTCAGCAGTATAAATTCTCATTATGCATCTTCAGTTTTTCTTCAAACTCAAACAACAAGACTTTTCTTAGTCTATTTTTTATGCATCTTCAGTTTTTCCTGTCAAGTAAACAGTTTTGCCAGAAACTCAATTGAATGGTTTCTCTCCTGGATAACTTCTCATGTGTCTCTTCAGAGACTTGTTCAACTGAACTACTTTCCACACATTGAACTTAAACAAACAAAGACGTTTCTTAGTCTATTTAAAAAAAAAAAAAAAAAAAAAAAATCACGATATGAGATTTCATCTCAACGATACATATCGTGACGTTTTACTATCGCGAAATTTCGTGGGACGATATATTGTGACACCCCTAGTTATTACCCCCAACCCCCCCCCCCCAACCCCCCAGTTCCCCTCCCCCCGAACAGGCCAGAGGAGGCACTGTTGCAGCAGCCAGGACACATACATAGCCTTGTCCGGCTTCCCAACCCACAGACCACACCCACCTACAATTGCGTCTGTAAGGATGGTGTGGTAACGCGGCCGGGGCCTGAACCTGCGGCCCTCGTGTTGCTTAGTGGTGGCACATTTTGTGTAGTTCCCACAGAAAGCATGTATACACACGCTCACGCACACACACACACACACACACGCACACACACACACACACACACACACACACACACACACACACACACACACACACACAAACAAGCAGCATTCCACAGACATCGCTCTCCTCCCTCGACACGCTGCTGTGATGAAATCCAATATTTCCCTCTTGATGACAGAGAGTTCGGCTCAGCTTAGGATGTCGACTACTCGAAAAAATGATGAATATTTGACAAATTTTAACCTAAGTTTGGCAACACACCACATTTCTGTGGTATTCTGTTGTTTCTGTCCACATTTAGTTTTCAAATCAGTTGTCTGTTATTCCATCATACTGTATCTCCCTGACAGAGTGAGGAATAGGGGTGGGACAATATAAAAATGTCATGTCACAAATCACAATTAACTTATTGAAAATAATTGCGATTAACGATATTATCCCGATAATCATCAAAATATGCTTTAAACTCTTAATATGGCACTAAAGCAGACTGGAATCACTTTACCTTATATTTTGTTAAGAAATTAATATTTCTGTTGCGGCATAGGACCGTAGACTGTATAAAAAATAATGGACATAGCCACCCATTGGTTGCTATTATTTTTATTATTCAAATCAATAGGAAGCCATTCATTAGTGAGCTAGACAGCTTTTTCAAGTCACTCATGAGGATATTCACGCTCACGTGACCGACGATATACTCACAATTATACGATTACTGTAAACAAACTGAGTGTTATTTATCGTGATAGAGGATAATATCTAATATGGTCCCACCCTGACTGAATAAATGGGTGTGTCAGCATGCAGTGTCATGGTCTGCAGTGTGGACTTTGAATCCAGATATCTGTTCAACTCTTGGCCCTGTGGTGTAGCAGGGTGACCTGATGATGGTCACATAGACTGGGCCATGCAATGGAACTGAATGAACAAACGGCTAATGACACAGTCTGTCATATGGTAGTGAAGCACTCTGATATCAAAATAACAAACATAATAACAAAGTCATTGCAGAGACAGGAGTGCTGGAGCTTTATGGAGCTGCTCTGCCAGACCTGCAGGAAAACCCTGTCAAAGGACACAAGATTGAGTACTGGAGAACATGACATCATCCTCCCAGGCAGGAAATGTGCGTGTGTGTGTGCGTGCGTGTGTGTGTGTGTGTGTGTGTGTGTGTGTGTGTGTGTGTGTGTGTGTGTGTGTGTGTGTGTGTGTGCGTGTGCGTGTGAAAGAGAGACATGTTTTGTACTGTAGTTAGCTAACAGAGACCGTGAGATGTTATTATGTAGCCTAAGTTGGACAATAAATAACGTCAAGCTGTTTATGTTTGCGGGATGCATGTTCCTCTGCAACTGTGGTTAGGTGTGTGTGTGTGTGTGTGTGTGTGTGTGTGTCTGTGTCTGTGTGTCTGTGTGTGAGTGTGTGTGTGTGTTGATGCAGGGAGTGAGTGGGTTATCTTTTGGCTGCGAGCAGAGCGGCTGCTGGTAATGGAGGCCCGCTGGGAAGTTTCAGTGGGATATTTGTTACACAGATTTAAAAAAAAAGTACTGGTTCTTTAGGGTTCGGACAGTTAGTTTGGCAAATGAACAACCCCCACTCCCACACACACATGCACTTGAACGCGTATCAACACACACACACACACACACACACACACACACGCACACGCACACACACACACACACACACACACACACACACACACACACAAAGTGTGGAGATGGCGCAGAGCAGGGGAGGACCATATGTTGTCCTTTATTCTGGAGCTTAATACTTCAGTCTCTTTGGTAGGATAAGCACACAGTTATGCTTAGGGAATAGGGATGCACAATAATACATCGGCAATCATATCGATATCGGCCAATGTTAGTATTTGTTTTTTATATCGGTGTCGGTCCGATGAGCAAATGTTAATACGGTTATTCAGTATTGTCCAAAATCTTCATATTGAGAGGAAACAATGAGATAAATCTATGATTTATGGGCTTTTCCAAATGTTTTTGAAATAAAGAAATGCATTACTTTTTCAAATTCACAGTGTTTACACGTGTTATTTATCGTGATACACGATTATATCTAATATGTTGAAACGTATGTGTTTTTCAGTATGTACAAGATGTGATTATCATAGAAACGTGTTTTTATATAGATCATATCTACATCGGTGCATCCCTAGTTATACTCCCATAACTCAAGCCTACATTCATATCCACTGTCTCACCATGTTACATGTGTCTTCATTTACATTACATTTAGAACATCTATGTTGGCGCTGAAGGTAGAGTGCTGTCAGATAATACTAGGCGTTATTCCAGCAGTGATCTTATCTCCACACATTTTGAAACCCTCTGAAGTTGCTTTCCGTGAGACAGCATGACGGGGAATCCCCTCGCTTTGTGGGGAATCCCCTCCCTCTCTCTAACGAACCCGCTCCCACTCTCTATATTTAAAGATGTGCATGTGTCATTATTATAATGTTTTTATAGAGAGGCAAAGTGGAACGTCACTTCCTGCTTCAGCACTGTACCAGAGATTTTCATCCGCCATTTATTTTCCCATAGACATTTCATAAAATGCTTATAAAATAGTTGTACTTCGTCGAACCAAACGGTTCAGCTAACGCTATAATCGGGAGAGACCAGAGAACATTTCACTCGAACCAAAACTTTAAAAAACAACATCGAGAAAATATTTTCCTTAAACCAGCATTTCTTTTACATTTCGGTCCCAGTGAAATGTTATGCGATCTCTCCTGTTTCTAAATATATCTGTACCGTTTGGTTTGAACCAGTAAAACTATTTTTATACGCATTTTACCAAATGTGTATGGGAAAATAAATGGCGGATGAAAATCTCTGGTACAGTGCTGAAGCAGGAAGTAGGCAGTCACTTTGCCTCTCTATAAGACCAGGGACCATGTTGGAAATACGTTTTTGCACTTTTACATGTCTATCCCTTGGATTTTGTTTTGCTATATCCATACAATCAATCAATCAATCAATCTATCAATCAATCAATCAATCAATCAATCTATTATCTGTGAGTAGGCTGTTTAAACGTGTTTCAAATGGTTTTCCTGAGAAAGCAACTGAGTGAGATGTGATGGGGCAGAGAAAAGCAGGAAATAGAGGTCGCTGGCTAATTACTATTCAGACGGAGTGCCTGTGGGGCAGAACGAGAGCGCAGTCTCACTGCAAGTCAAATAATCCTCGGCTAGCGAGTGTGAGTGTGTGTGCAGGGAGGGGAGGGGAGGGGGAGGGGGAGGGGGGGGGTGAAGAGAGGGGGTGTGCACGCTTTGATGTTTCTCCTCCTCCTGCTAGATGGTAAAAAAAGATGGTAAAAAAATAAACCCATGTGCCACCAAGTCACCTCAGCGTCTAGCACCAAGACAAAGCAGGATAGCATTAGCTGCCTGCTGCACTCATCAGACAGTCACTGTGATTGATCACTGATCCATGGCCGCTGTGGGGACGGGGGTTAGCTAGTGAGACCCCCCCCCCCCCCCCTCCTTCACATCTGGAGAGTTGTGGTTTGCCTTTAAAGCACATCCTCTCTTGACTGTTTCACACAAGTGTAAGTTGTAAACAACAACAACACAGGGAGACATTTTGTGTTTTAGAGCTGGAAGAAGTCCGGCCGATGGAATTCGATTTTTATTCTGTAGGAACTTCTCACATGTATTTCTCGTTATATACCAGGTGAGGCAGCCCACTTCTCTTCCATCTTCTCTTGCGGTGTTTCTGAGTTCACCTGCTTCCCTGATGGCTTGCATCACCCCAGCCCAGCCCAGCCAGACAGACAGAGGGGCTTAACTCCTGCAGTCCACCACTGTCTGTCGATGCAAGCTAAGTGTCGATAAGCAGATACATGCCAGATCACCCAGATGGAAGAGTCATTACTTTGAGATTGATCTAATGCCACGCTGGCCCCGCCCCCACCTCATCCCCCTCTCTGTCTTTTCTGCAGTGAAACTGCCTGTTCACACACGAGCTAAAAATAAATCATGTGAGTGAGCGAGGCCAACTGTAGCGTTCATGCATTACTTATGGATGTGTTTGCTTTTCTTCCATCTTTCCTCATGAAAAAGCAGGGCCCACTGCCTGAGTGGATATTGTGCCGGAGTGAGCTATCGCCTCATGAGCACTCTCTCACTGTCGTCAGGATCTGCTGCCTGCGTGCGAGAGCACTGGTTCTAAGCGTGGGGTGTGGGGACCACCAGAGGGGCCTTTGGGGTTCCAGGGGGTCCCCAACAAATCGATGAATGGTTAAACCTCACCATTATATTTCATTTACAAGAAGTTATATTATTAACGACACAATTAGAGAATGTAGAAGAATGACGGTTTTGATCATAGTTTTTCACTGTAATCTCTCCACCTACAAGACAGACAGTGACGGAATTCAGGACAAAATCATATCTAACAATAAGAAGTATTCTCAGATTGGGGTCTGATTGACCCTGAGGGATCAAATGGAGGTCCATGATAGCCCTAATGCTCCTTGATATGAAAAGCGTTGAGAATAACTCTGATAGCGTTGTGCAGTTGTGTGACTTGCAGCAGCAACATTGCTGTTTTCTTCTGTTAAAGACATGACTTGACCTATGATAGTGACAGATGTCAGGGTATCCGTTTTTTGCCATTTGATGAGGTATTACATGTTGCAGCTATTGTGCTGATTGCGTTAAATGGGCGTATCATCATCGATCGCAGATCCCTCAATTAAATCTAAATCATATCGTGGCAGACTTTGTGATATCAGGAAATATCGTATCGTTGTCCAAAGAATCTAGATAATATTGTATCGTGATGAAACTTGTGATTTACCCGCCTGTCACTGATGTGATGAAAGTGGCGTTAAGGTCTTAAAATAAATGAAAAGGTCTTAAAAAGGTTTTAACAGGTCTTGGATTTCACTTCAAGATTCCTTCATATACCCTGGATGTGTATAGGTGACCTATAATTTAAGCCAAGACAATTAATCAGTATATGAATGCAGGTGGTGGGTGGACCCGTGTGTGTGTGTGTGTGTGTGTGTGTGTGTGTGTGTGTGTGTGTGTGTGTGTGTGTGTGTGTGTGTGTGTGTGTGTGTGTGTGTGTGTGTGTGTGTGTGTGTGTGTGTGTGTGTGTGTGTGTGTGTGTGTGTGTGTGTGTGTGTGTGTGTACATTACTTGATCACCTGTGTCAGTGTACTGGGGAAATCCTGCTCTAGTCCTCGGTGGTGTAAGTGAGGAAGTTCGACGTTCCATCAGTGAAAGTCCGCCTCCTCTTTCCTTGCCTGTGCGTCTCAGCAGCCACATGTTTAATCAGGGATTAGCATGAGAGCTGTGTGGGATACGATAGGACCACAGAGCTGTCACTCACTCCAGTTCACATCAGGGGATCACCTGTCAGGCCAAGGGTGCCCAATACGTCGATCGCGATCGACCGGTCGATCGCGAAGGTAGTGTGGTAGATCGCATGGCATTGAGGGAATTTCTTTTTTTTTTTTTTTTTTTTTTATAATAAAATAAAATATAATGGAAGTACATGCAGTTGTTTATTTTAATTATGGATCATAATACAATGCAATTGTATTGTAAAGTGAGAAAAAATAAATCATGTATTGGGGGAAAAAGTGAGGCATCGATTTAAGATGCATCGATGTGTGTGCGTTTGCGATGTTGAAACTGGACTGGTAGATCTCGGGAGGCTGGCTACTTGAAAAGTAGATCTTGGGTCAAAAAAGTTTGGGCACCCCTGTGTCAGACAGTGGAAACAGCCCACGCCTATCCCACAGGCAGAGAGAGGCCAGTTAATTTTACACACGCATGTAGTAAAAGCATCCGATTGGTCAGTTTGCGGTCCTAACATTTGCCTCTGTATTTAGCAATGACCAGGCTATTGCCTTTTGACTTTATGTTCAGAACTCACCCGCTCCCACACATCCATTCATAAGAATGTGCTTCTCTCTCCAGACAGAAGCCCTGTCCCAAACCGCTCCCTATTACCAAAATAGTGGACCATGTAGTGTGTTGGCCATTTTTTTACTACTGTCCGAATTCTCAACTGCTAATTTGATTCACTAGACCACTATAAAATACCCACAATGCACTGCAATTTCTAGTAGGGCTGTGCCGATTCACTTATCTCCCGATTCGATACTATCACGATACTTGGGTGCCGATTCGATATATATTGCGATTCTTAAGTATTGCGATTCTACGATTATTGCGATTCGATATTACGATTTATTGCGATTTTTGTTTGTTTTTTTCTTTTCTTTTTTCAGTTTGTTTGCTTTTTTACACTAGATTAGAACATGGGAAAAGTTGAATCATACATTAGAGACTGTATATTATATCATGAGTAGGGCTGGGCGATATAGTTAAAAACAGGGGCGGACTGGGATCATAATTCAGGCCGGGCATTAGATACCAAGCAGGCCAGGCCGATATGGGCCGACGCGTGTGAAATTTGGGCCGTTTGAAGCCCAATTTGGGCCGTTTGAAGCTCAATGTGGGTAGTTTGAAGCCCAATTTGGGCCGTTTGAAGCTCAATTTGGGTCGTTTGAAGCCCAATTTGGGCCGTTTGAAGCCCAATTTGGGCCAAGTCCAATTTTACAATGAGATGCACCCACTTTAACCCTGAAGTGTAATTATTACTTCAGACTAACTAATAAAGTAATAAAACCACTAGTAAACCAGTAGGCAGCGCCTGGCCTGCTGTTCAGTGAGTGGCCTGACTGCGGGCACCAAAAAAAAAAAAAAAAATTTTTTTTTTTTTTTTGCTTTTGCGATTATCGATTCTGGAATAAAAGATCGATTCAAAAAATCGTGACATTAGAAATCGCGATACTTAGGTGAATCGATTTTTTCTCCCACCCCTAATTTCTAGTGAGGTAGTGTCCGAAAATCGTTTGATCGTTCCCCATATAGTTCACTATGATAAACACTACACAGGGAATAGTGAGTGAGTGATTGAGTGAACCATTCTGAACACGACTCGAGTGTGTAAATCTGACAGCATTACTTAGTGAGGAAGTTGGTAAGAGTAGAGCTGCAATGCTTCAAGGCCAGATTGTCAGGCTGTGTTGGCTCTGCAGGGTGGAGGGGGTGCAGATGTCCCTATGATAATGTCCCTTTAACTTCCACAGTACCACAATGTCTCTTCTTTGAGAGTGACAACAGAACCTCTCTGTGTAGCTGAGCCTTTACGATTACCAAACGGTGATGTTTTTAAACGTTAATAGTGAAGTGGGTCAACGCCTCTCTGTCACTGCTGCCTCTCCTCATCTTGCTTCTCTTCCTCTCCTCTCCACTCGTCATTCATCTTTTATGGCTGTTTCTTCCACCTCTCTTGTCCGCAGCTTCCCCCCCTCCTCCCTCCTCCCTCCCCCCTCCCTCCTCCCTCCTCCCTCCTCCCCCCTCCTCCCCCCTCCTCCCTCCCTCCTCCCTCCTCCCCCTCCCTCCTCCCTCCTCCCCCCCCTCCCCCTCCCTCCTCCCCCCTCCCTCCTCCTCCCTCCTCTGTTTTCTCTGGGTGCCTCTGAGTCATCCCGGGCTTCCGTGCGTTTCCAAATTTAGTCCTGTTTTGTTTTCCCCCTCACACCTTCCTCTGCTATTTAAGGCTGGACTCACCCCACGCCTTTGATGCCTCCAGTCATCAGGAGCTTACTACCCTGTGTGCTTCCATCTGTATCCCCATCATCTCCTACACCACCCTGTGCTACCCGTCTTCCTCTCCTCCCTCACTCTCTCCTCCCTCACTCTCTCCTCCCTCACTCTCTCCTTCCTCTCTCTCTCTCTCTCTCTCTCTCTCTCGTGTTTGGACAGGTGGTGCAGAACAGGTGGTGACACACCACGTTCAGACAGTAGATCCTAGAGTGTATAACGGGCCAGAAGTGTCTGGTCCCATCAACGTCAAACCATGATGAGCAGTTCAATGGCGGATTCTTGTCACTTTGGCCTTTGCCACACAGTAACTGAAGTCATTTTATAGATTGGTTCTTTTTGTCTGGTATCACTCTGAACATGTGGTCGACGTGCCTTTTATCAAGAAGCCACCCAAACATTCAAGGAGACTGATTGTTTCATACATTTTCTCCCAAATCAATATGGTGGTTAAGCAGGAAGTGAAGCAGGTGTAACCAATAACATGAATGAGGGGGGCCCCGGCACTGGAACACCTAAATGGAATGGAGCCATCATTAATGGTATTGGTTACACGTGCTCTTCTTGACTTCTTCCTGCTCTTACCGCCTCAAAACGATTGGTGTGAAAAGGGTCCATATAGGAGATCTCCGCCTACCAATCGTCTGGGAACTTCTTGTTCAAAAATCGTTGCTATTCTCGCCGCTGACAAACCTACGACAAGTACGTCAAGTACTTGTCAAGTTAGTGGAAATCAAATGACACTCTCCCCGCATTATCCGCCATAAAACAAACTGGAGATACAGCGAAGCACTTTGTAATACAGGGATAACCTTTTAAAACATAAAAAATGGATGTCCCAGTCCCAAGCAACGTTACATTATTTGATTCTGTTTTATCCGTTTACAAGCACACCACTTCTGCATGTCACCGCCCCTTCTGCACGAAGGGCCGCACTAAAGACTGGATTTAGTTCTGCGATGCAAAAAAATGTCAAACTCTCAAATTGTTTTCAGCCAGTTTTAACAAGAAAAGCTGGGCGAACGTCCTCAGTCTCTAGATGAGTGAGGTGGATAGAGACTGACAGTCTAATATGCTGATGACTCTGAGAGGCGACTGAACCGACGTTTACAAAATGTTTGAATAAAGATTCATGTGTTCCTCCTGTCTGGTTCCTCTTCCAGGTGACATCACACAGAAGGGCTATGAGAAGAAAAGGATCAAACTCCTGGCTCCCTACGTCATCCATCCTCCAGGTGAGCAGCATTTCCCTGCACAAAAGAAAAAGAGCACGACTAAGAGACGTGCTCAAAAGCGAAACCCGATACCCAGGCTTACCTGATTTAGTATCCCTTTATTGTGTGCAGGTAAATGCACTCAATGAAGTGCGTTTACCTGCACACAATAAACGGATAACTGAGAATAATCAGGTAACTGGCAATAATCTGATATCATGCACTTAGTGTTTACATGCACTTAGTAAATAGCGGGAACTCACCTCAGTGGAACCTCAGGGAACCAGCTCAGTGGCCTTGTGGTCTGAGTGTCCGCCCTGAGACTGGGAGGTTGTGAGTTCGAGCACCGGCCGAGTCATACCAAAGACTATAAAAATGGGACCCATTGCCTCCCTGCTTGGCACTCAGCATCAAAGGGTTGGAATTGGGGGGTTAGATCACCATATGATTCCTGAGCGCGGCGCACGCTGCCGCTCACCGCTCCCCCAGGGGATGGGTCAAATGCGGAGAACAAATTTCACACATTGTGTGACAATCAGTGGGACTTTACCTTTACTTTACCTCAAAGGGTGTGAATGGACATTTTTGACGGCAATGAATAAACCCGATGATTCAGCAGAAACCTAGGTGTTTTCTCAGTTCTCAGTTTTCTCACACACTGATAACGGCCTTTATCCGGATGCTGTTTACATGACACTTGATTGAATAAGCAGGTAACTCTACACATCCGATAATAAACGGTTTATTTAGTGTGCATGTAAACGCACTCAATGTAACAATGCAGTCTCGGACTACATTGTCTTATTGCGTTATATAACGGACACACTGAAGGTCGAGGAGTGAAGATTGACGAGGGAGATTCATGCGTGTGCGTTTCTTGTATTAACGCACATCCGACGTGCGTATTTGACAGTGGAGCAGCCCCCTCAGAATGACCTGCAGCCTCCCGGTCCCAGCTCCTCCTCCAGCCAGGCCCCTCCTCCCTCCAGCCAGGCCCCTCCTTCTTCCAGCTCGTCCCGTTACCGCGACCGCCGTTCGCGCAGGTCGCACCGCAGCGGAGGAACCAGGGATGACCGCTACAGATCAGGTGAGCCGTCACTCCCACATCAATTATAGCACCTAAAGCCCAGGGAGACGCTACATTTAGACTCGACTTTTACATGGAAATTAAAACACCTGCCTGGCTGCATGCTGTGCCTTTTGAGGGAATATACTGTGTGATTGCAGGTGATACGTTTTGGCGATGCTGAGATTAGCCCATGGCTGACATCATCCTGGCTTGGTTGGCCAACCTGTTTTGAAGCTGAGACAACTTGGCACTAGGGCTTTCACAGACTAGTCAACTATCAAAACCACTACTCGACTATCAAAAACACTAGTCGACTATCAAAAACACTAGTCGACTATCAAAACCACTAGTCGACTATCAAAAACACTAGTCGACTATCAAAAACACTAGTCGACTATCAAAACCACTAGTCAACTATCAAAAACACTAGTCGACTATCAAAACCACTAGTCAACTATCAAAAACACTAGTCGACTATCAAAACCACTAGTCAACTATCAAAACCACTAGTCAACTATCAAAAACACTAGTCGACTATCAAAACCACTAGTCAACTATCAAAAACACTAGTCGACTATCAAAAACACTAGTCGACTATCAAAAACACTAGTCGACTATCAAAACCACTAGTCGACTATCAAAACCACTAGTCGACTATCAAAACCACTAGTCGACTATCAAAACCACTAGTCAACTATCAAAAACACTAGTCGACTATCAAAACCACTACTCGACTATCAAAAACACTAGTCGACTATCAAAAACACTAGTCGACTATCAAAAACACTAGTCGACTATCAAAACCACTAGTCGACTATCAAAAACACTAGTCGACTATCAAAACCACTGGTCAACTATCAAAAACACTAGTCGACTATCAAAACCACTACTCGACTATCAAAACCACTAGTCGACTATCAAAAACACTAGTCGACTATCAAAAACACTAGTCGACTATCAAAACCACTAGTCGACTATCAAAAACACTAGTCGACTATCAAAACCACTAGTCAACTATCAAAAACACTAGTCGACTATCAAAACCACTACTCGACTATCAAAAACACTAGTCGACTATCAAAAACACTAGTCGACTATCAAAAACACTAGTCGACTATCAAAAACACTAGTCGACTATCAAAAACACTAGTCGACTATCAAAACCACTAGTCAACTATCAAAACCACTGGCCGACACTGCATCTGCATCATAGTCGACTAATCATTCATCTGTGGTTTTAGGAACAAACAATATAAATAAATTGAACAAAGATTAGTTTGAATAATCATTTTCTACATGATGCCAGGTTAAATCAACAGAGTTGAAGGTAGTGGCTCATTTATTAACAGCCTCTCAGAGCCAATCAGGACTCTAAAGTCTCCATGATAGTGGGCCTACTATAGGCAGAGGTTAAGTTAAGTTAAGTTAGCGTATAAGTCTCCATGATAGTGGGCCTACTATAGGCAGAGGTTAAGTTAAGTTAAGTTAGCGTATAAGTCTCCATGATAGTGGGCCTACTATAGGCAGAGGTTAAGTTAAGTTAAGTTAGCGTATAAGTCTCCATGATAGTGGGCCTACTATAGGCAGAGGTTAAGTTAAGTTAAGTTAGCGTATAATGCTGCCTACACACTAGAGGATTTTCAAATCTTAACCGATTTTAAAAACATGAGAGACCACAGACATGAGGACAATTTCATCAGATTTTAACATTAAAATCGCCTGAACACACACACTAGACGATTCGGCCAGACTGCGAGACCACACACCAGCCGTTTTAAGTACCGACTCACAGCGATTCCAGCAACTAGACTGTAGGCTGTTTATATCCCACAGAACCGCATTTTTTTCCCACAGACAACGGCGGATGGCTCTCCAAACATGCGCCGAGCGGCGGGTCCGCTACAAGCGGGCGGACACCCTCGCAAAATAAGCTAAAACAACGTCCTGTCTGAGAGCTCATATTGCAGCATGTCCGCTCCCTTGGGGCGGGCCGCTCCGCTCGGCGCATGTTTGGAGAGCCCTCCGCCGCTGTCCACCCTGTTTTAAGCTGCTGTGAGGATGCTGGGGAGAGGAGCTACATGGCTCTGCTGTTGCCATGGCTGTTGCTCGTTTGTTGTGAGCGCTGCATTAACATCCGGGTATGACGCGTCGACGAGTCCCGGTCTGCTTGCTCTCATTGGCTATTGCGGGTTCCGTCAGGAGACAGCCATCGTAAATATCAAACATGTTTGATATGCCCGATTCGAGATCGGGCAGGCTCCGATTCAATCAATAATTTATTGACACCAGACACTTGACAATTATTTTGACAAAAAAATCGGTTGAGACTAGCCTCGAATCGGGCCACGCCCCCCCGAGGGGAATCGGGCATTAAATCGGGCATTTTATCCTCTAGTGTGTGGGAGGCATAAGTCTCCATGATAGTGGGCAGAGGTTGCGAGGGTTTTTGTTCTATGTTTACCAAATTAGGTGCGAACAAAGGAAGTGGATTATCGGGTGCGAAAATGCCCTAAGCTGTTTCAAAGGGACCAATTAAAAAAGTGTGTGTGTGTGTGTGTGTGTGTGTGTGTGTGTGTGTGTGTGTGTGTGTGTGTGTGTGTGTGTGTGTGTGTGTGTGTGTGCGTGCGCGCGTGCACCTACTTATTATGAAGATTGAGAGGGGCTGAGGGGGAGAAGAGACAGACACACCCTGCAGCTAGGCAGCCCCTCAGTGAGGACCCCTCACTGTGAAAGGAGGATGGTGATGTCACAGCCTGGCTATGTGTGAGGCTGCAGGGAGATCAGCAGAAGACTCATCTGGAGAGGAAAAGCTGACGCTGGCCAGGCTAAAGGAAAGAAAAGCAGGACAGTAGAGTGTGTGAAACAGAGCCTAAAGGAAAGAAAAGCAGGACAGTAGAGTGTGTGAAACAGAGCCTAAAGGAAAGAAAAGCAGGACAGTAGAGTGTGTGAAACAGAGCCTAAAGGAAAGAAAAGCAGGACAGTAGAGTGTGTGAAACAGATCCTAAAGGAAAGAAAAGCAGGACAGTAGAGTGTGTGAAACAGAGCCTAAAGGAAAGAAAAGCAGGACAGTAGAGTGTGTGAAACAGAGCCTAAAGGAAAGAAAAGCAGGACAGTAGAGTGTGTGAAACAGAGCCTAAAGGAAAGAAAAGCAGGACAGTAGAGTGTGTGAAACAGAGCCTAAAGGAAAGAAAAGCAGGACAGTAGAGTGTGTGAAACAGAGCCTAAAGGAAAGAAAAGCAGGACAGTAGAGTGTGTGAAACAGAGCCTAAAGGAAAGAAAAGCAGGACAGTAGAGTGTGTGAAACAGATCCTAAAGGAAAGAAAAGCAGGACAGTAGAGTGTGTGAAACAGAGGCTAAAGGAAAGAAAAGCAGGACAGTAGAGTGTGTGAAACAGAGCCTAAATGAAAGAAAAGCAGGACAGTAGAGTGTGTGAAACAGAGCCTAAATGAAAGAAAAGCAGGACAGTAGAGTGTGTGAAACAGAGCCTAAAGGAAAGAAAAGCAGGACAGTAGAGTGTGTGAAACAGAGGCTAAAGGAAAGAAAAGCAGGACAGTAGAGTGTGTGAAACAGAGCCTAAAGGAAAGAAAAGCAGGACAGTAGAGTGTGTGAAACAGAGCCTAAAGGAAAGAAAAGCAGGACAGTAGAGTGTGTGAAACAGAGCCTAAAGGAAAGAAAAGCAGGACAGTAGAGTGTGTGAAACAGAGCCTAAAGGAAAGAAAAGCAGGACAGTAGAGTGTGTGAAACAGAGCCTAAAGGAAAGAAAAGCAGGACAGTAGAGTGTGTGAAACAGAGCCTAAAGGAAAGAAAAGCAGGACAGTAGAGTGTGTGAAACAGATCCTAAAGGAAAGAAAAGCAGGACAGTAGAGTGTGTGAAACAGAGCCTAAAGGAAAGAAAAGCAGGACAGTAGAGTGTGTGAAACAGAGCCTAAAGGAAAGAAAAGCAGGACAGTAGAGTGTGTGAAACAGAGCCTAAAGGAAAGAAAAGCAGGACAGTAGAGTGTGTGAAACAGAGCCTAAAGGAAAGAAAAGCAGGACAGTAGAGTGTGTGAAACAGAGCCTAAAGGAAAGAAAAGCAGGACAGTAGAGTGTGTGAAACAGAGCCTAAAGGAAAGAAAAGCAGGACAGTAGAGTGTGTGAAACAGATCCTAAAGGAAAGAAAAGCAGGACAGTAGAGTGTGTGAAACAGAGGCTAAAGGAAAGAAAAGCAGGACAGTAGAGTGTGTGAAACAGAGCCTAAATGAAAGAAAAGCAGGACAGTAGAGTGTGTGAAACAGAGCCTAAAGGAAAGAAGAGCAGGACAGTAGAGTGTGTGAAACAGAGCCTAAAGGAAAGAAAAGCAGGACAGTAGAGTGTGTGAAACAGAGGCTAAAGGAAAGAAAAGCAGGACAGTAGAGTGTGTGAAACAGAGCCTAAAGGAAAGAAAAGCAGGACAGTAGAGTGTGTGAAACAGAGCCTAAAGGAAAGAAAAGCAGGACAGTAGAGTGTGTGAAACAGAGCCTAAAGGAAAGAAAAGCAGGACAGTAGAGTGTGTGAAACAGATCCTAAAGGAAAGAAAAGCAGGACAGTAGAGTGTGTGAAACAGAGGCTAAAGGAAAGAAAAGCAGGACAGTAGAGTGTGTGAAACAGAGCCTAAATGAAAGAAAAGCAGGACAGTAGAGTGTGTGAAACAGAGCCTAAATGAAAGAAAAGCAGGACAGTAGAGTGTGTGAAACAGAGCCTAAAGGAAAGAAAAGCAGGACAGTAGAGTGTGTGAAACAGAGGCTAAAGGAAAGAAAAGCAGGACAGTAGAGTGTGTGAAACAGAGGCTAAAGGAAAGAAAAGCAGGACAGTAGAGTGTGTGAAACAGAGCCTAAAGGAAAGAAAAGCAGGACAGTAGAGTGTGTGAAACAGAGCCTAAAGGAAAGAAAAGCAGGACAGTAGAGTGTGTGAAACAGATCCTAAAGGAAAGAAAAGCAGGACAGTAGAGTGTGTGAAACAGAGGCTAAAGGAAAGAAAAGCAGGACAGTAGAGTGTGTGAAACAGAGCCTAAATGAAAGAAAAGCAGGACAGTAGAGTGTGTGAAACAGAGCCTAAATGAAAGAAAAGCAGGACAGTAGAGTGTGTGAAACAGAGCCTAAATGAAAGAAAAGCAGGACAGTAGAGTGTGTGAAACAGAGCCTAAAGGAAAGAAAAGCAGGACAGTAGAGTGTGTGAAACAGAGCCTAAAGGAAAGAAGAGCAGGACAGTAGAGTGTGTGAAACAGAGCCTAAAGGAAAGAAAAGCAGGACAGTAGAGTGTGTGAAACAGAGCCTAAAGGAAAGAAAAGCAGGACAGTAGAGTGTGTGAAACAGAGCCTAAAGGAAAGAAAAGCAGGACAGTAGAGTGTGTGAAACAGAGCCTAAAGGAAAGAAGAGCAGGACAGTAGAGTGTGTGAAACAGAGCCTAAAGGAAAGAAAAGCAGGACAGTAGAGTGTGTGAAACAGAGGCTAAAGGAAAGAAAAGCAGGACAGTAGAGTGTGTTAAACAGAGCCTAAAGGAAAGAAAAGCAGGACAGTAGAGTGTGTGAAACAGAGCCTAAAGGAAAGAAGAGCAGGACAGTAGAGTGTGTGAAACAGAGCCTAAAGGAAAGAAAAGCAGGACAGTAGAGTGTGTGAAACAGAGCCTAAAGGAAAGAAAAGCAGGACAGTAGAGTGTGTGAAACAGATCCTAAAGGAAAGAAAAGCAGGACAGTAGAGTGTGTGAAACAGAGGCTAAAGGAAAGAAAAGCAGGACAGTAGAGTGTGTGAAACAGATCCTAAATGAAAGAAAAGCAGGACAGTAGAGTGTGTGAAACAGAGCCTAAATGAAAGAAAAGCAGGACAGTAGAGTGTGTGAAACAGAGCCTAAATGAAAGAAAAGCAGGACAGTAGAGTGTGTGAAACAGAGGCTAAAGGAAAGAAAAGCAGGACAGTAGAGTGTGTGAAACAGAGCCTAAATGAAAGAAAAGCAGGACAGTAGAGTGTGTGAAACAGAGCCTAAAGGAAAGAAAAGCAGGACAGTAGAGTGTGTGAAACAGAGCCTAAAGGAAAGAAAAGCAGGACAGTAGAGTGTGTGAAACAGAGCCTAAAGGAAAGAAGAGCAGGACAGTAGAGTGTGTGAAACAGCCTAAAGGAAAGAAAAGCAGGACAGTAGAGTGTGTGAAACAGAGCCTAAAGGAAAGAAAAGCAGGACAGTAGAGTGTGTGAAACAGAGCCTAAAGGAAAGAAGAGCAGGACAGTAGAGTGTGTGAAACAGAGCCTAAAGGAAAGAAAAGCAGGACAGTAGAGTGTGTGAAACAGAGCCTAAAGGAAAGAAAAGCAGGACAGTAGAGTGTGTGAAACAGAGCCTAAAGGAAAGAAGAGCAGGACAGTAGAGTGTGTGAAACAGAGCCTAAAGGAAAGAAAAGCAGGACAGTAGAGTGTGTGAAACAGAGCCTAAAGGAAAGAAGAGCAGGACAGTAGAGTGTGTGAAACAGAGCCTAAA
The DNA here is from genome assembly GCF_964638095.1 of Poromitra crassiceps. NCBI lineage: Eukaryota > Metazoa > Chordata > Actinopteri > Beryciformes > Melamphaidae > Poromitra > Poromitra crassiceps. The sequence continues at coordinate 1,468,514 of NC_139650.1, forward strand.
GGAAAGAAAAGCAGGACAGTAGAGTGTGTGAAACAGAGGCTAAAGGAAAGAAAAGCAGGACAGTAGAGTGTGTGAAACAGAGCCTAAAGGAAAGAAGAGCAGGACAGTAGAGTGTGTGAAACAGAGCCTAAAGGAAAGAAAAGCAGGACAGTAGAGTGTGTGAAACAGAGCCTAAAGGAAAGAAGAGCAGGACAGTAGAGTGTGTGAAACAGAGCCTAAAGGAAAGAAAAGCAGGACAGTAGAGTGTGTGAAACAGAGCCTAAAGGAAAGAAGAGCAGGACAGTAGAGTGTGTGAAACAGAGCCTAAAGGAAAGAAAAGCAGGACAGTAGAGTGTGTGAAACAGAGCCTAAAGGAAAGAAAAGCAGGACAGTAGAGTGTGTGAAACAGAGGCTAAAGGAAAGAAAAGCAGGACAGTAGAGTGTGTGAAACAGAGCCTAAAGGAAAGAAGAGCAGGACAGTAGAGTGTGTGAAACAGAGCCTAAAGGAAAGAAAAGCAGGACAGTAGAGTGTGTGAAACAGAGCCTAAATGAAAGAAAAGCAGGACAGTAGAGTGTGTGAAACAGAGCCTAAAGGAAAGAAAAGCAGGACAGTAGAGTGTGTGAAACAGAGCCTAAAGGAAAGAAGAGCAGGACAGTAGAGTGTGTGAAACAGAGCCTAAAGGAAAGAAAAGCAGGACAGTAGAGTGTGTGAAACAGAGCCTAAAGGAAAGAAAAGCAGGACAGTAGAGTGTGTGAAACAGAGCCTAAAGGAAAGAAGAGCAGGACAGTAGAGTGTGTGAAACAGAGCCTAAAGGAAAGAAAAGCAGGACAGTAGAGTGTGTGAAACAGAGCCTAAAGGAAAGAAGAGCAGGACAGTAGAGTGTGTGAAACAGAGCCTAAAGGAAAGAAGAGCAGGACAGTAGAGTGTGTGAAACAGAGGCTAAAGGAAAGAAAAGCAGGACAGTAGAGTGTGTGAAACAGAGCCTAAAGGAAAGAAGAGCAGGACAGTAGAGTGTGTGAAACAGAGCCTAAAGGAAAGAAAAGCAGGACAGTAGAGTGTGTGAAACAGAGCCTAAAGGAAAGAAAAGCAGGACAGTAGAGTGTGTGAAACAGAGCCTAAAGGAAAGAAAAGCAGGACAGTAGAGTGTGTGAAACAGAGCCTAAAGGAAAGAAGAGCAGGACAGTAGAGTGTGTGAAACAGAGGCTAAAGGAAAGAAAAGCAGGACAGTAGAGTGTGTGAAACAGAGCCTAAAGGAAAGAAAAGCAGGACAGTAGAGTGTGTGAAACAGAGGCTAAAGGAAAGAAAAGCAGGACAGTAGAGTGTGTGAAACAGAGCCTAAAGGAAAGAAAAGCAGGACAGTAGAGTGTGTGAAACAGAGCCTAAAGGAAAGAAGAGCAGGACAGTAGAGTGTGTGAAACAGAGCCTAAAGGAAAGAAAAGCAGAACAGTAGAGTGTGTGAAACAGAGCCTAAAGGAAAGAAGAGCAGGACAGTATATTGTGTGAAACAGAGCCTAAAGGAAAGAAAAGCAGGACAGTAGAGTGTGTGAAACAGAGGCTAAAGGAAAGAAGAGCAGGACAGTAGAGTGTGTGAAACAGAGCCTAAAGGAAAGAAAAGCAGGACAGTAGAGTGTGTGAAACAGAGCCTAAAGGAAAGAAGAGCAGGACAGTAGAGTGTCTGAAACAGAGGCTAAAGAAAAGAAAAGCAGGACAGTAGAGTGTCTGAAACAGAGCCTAAAGGAAAGAAAAGCAGGGCAGTAGAGTGTGTGAAACAGAGCCTAAAGGAAAGAAGAGCAGGACAGTAGAGTGTGTGAAACAGAGCCTAAAGGAAAGAAGAGCAGGACAGTAGAGTGTGTGAAACAGAGGCTAAAGGAAAGAAGAGTAGGACAGTAGAGTGTGTGAAACAGAGCCTAAAGGAAAGAAAAGCAGGACAGTAGAGTGTGTGAAACAGAGCCTAAAGGAATAAAGAGCAGGACAGTAGAGTGTGTGAAACAGAGCCTAAAGGAAAGAAAAGCAGGACAGTAGAGTGTGTGAAACAGAGCCTAAAGGAATAAAGAGCAGGACAGTAGAGTGTGTGAAACAGAGCCTAAAGGAAAGAAAAGCAGGACAGTAGAGTGTGTGAAATAGAGGCTAAAGGAAAGAAGAGTAGGACAGTAGAGTGTGTGAAACAGAGCCTAAAGGAAAGAAAAGCAGGACAGTAGAGTGTGTGAAATAGAGGCTAAAGGAAAGAAGAGCAGGACAGTAGAGTGTGTGAAACAGAGCCCTCTGTTACTTGAGGTGCACACTGTAAATGCATCCTCCCTCCAGAGCTCCACGCCCTGATGTTTCTCTTCTTCTGCCTCTCTGTCTTCCTCCCTGATACTCCTACACACAGTACACACAGTACACACACAGTACACACACAGTACACACACAGTACACACAGTACACACACAGTACACACACAGTACACACACAGTACACACACAGTACACACACAGTACACACACAGAACACACACAGTACACACACAGTACACACACAGTACACACACAGTACACACACAGTACACACACAGAACACACACAGTACACACACAGTACACACACAGTACACACACAGTACACACACAGTACACACACAGAACACACACAGTACACACACAGTACACACACAGTACACACACAGTACACACACAGTACACACACAGAACACACACAGTACACACACAGTACACACACAGTACACACACAGTACACACACAGTACACACACAGAACACACACAGTACACACACAGTACACACACAGTACACACACAGTACACACACAGTACACACACAGTACACACACAGAAAAACGTTAATATTCCAAAGAACTATCATTTGTTCTTCAGGATTTTAAAGAGGACATGAAACATTTGATCATATGACTCTAGTTCATTTGCATTTCACCTCAGACAAGTCAGGACACTGCTTTCAAGTCTGAAATGTACCTCGATTTGCTAGAAAGATGAACAACGTTTCAGCTTTTCACCAACTAGGGCGCTGTTAGATAATGTCACTACGTTGAGTGTAGACTACAGTACAGTAGTGGAGTACAGGCTAGTGAAGTGTTGGTAGTAAGGATTTTGAATTCTAACAGGCTCACAGCATACTGTTGTGTTTCTGACTTGGACTGGTTTTGATTCATCAAAAATGTTAAAAATCCTCACTACTGTACTTCACAGTACACTCAATGTAATGACATCATCTAGCAGCACCCTAGTTGGCGAAAAGCTGAAGCGTTGTTCATCTTTCTAGCAAATCGAGGTACATTTCAGACTTTAAAGCAGTGTCCTCTCTTGTCTGAGGTGAAATGCAAATAAACTAGAGTCATATGATCAAATGTTCCATGTCCTCTTTAAACGCTTCTTAATTCATTCTTGGATGGTGGTTGATGGCAGAAATGTGGAAAGTAATCTCTATAGTACATATTGCACAATTGCAAATGAGGCTACCGTGTACAAGGGCAGAGAAATACAAATGCAATGCAGGTGTCTCAGCAAATAAAGGAGTGCAGAAGAACCTTGGTCTGAAAGGTTCTTTGTAGAACCAGGCAATGGTTCTTCTATGGCATTTTCGCTGTGTAGGTAGGCAACCTCTTCTTCCCAGCTTGGATACATTTTGTTGCATTGCTTTGGGTTTGCCTGTGCTTATAGGAAGCCTGAGCAGCAACAGAATGATGTTGTTATCTGATTGGGCTGATTCACAGGGACATCCAGGTAGAGTTGTGGAGGATTTAACACCAAGAGGAGGACCGGAGCCGCGGAGTGAAGTCGATGTTGGCACAATATGGAGACAATCATTTAGAAGAAGGGACCCGGGGGAATTATGAAATGGATTGAGAGAAAACCACTGGACTGGAGCAGGCTCAAATCTATCAGAGGTGGAGGAGGACTGACAGAAAGTGGGAGAGAGAGAGAGATAGAGAGAGATGTGAGGATCCAGCAGCAGTAGTGTGTCTGGACCGAAGCAGACGGCGCTCAGTTCTGGGCAGATCAGACCACAGCAGTTTACTGTGGTCAACCGGCAGAGGAGAGGGGCGTGCGTGAGGTCAGGACAGGACACATCGCTTTTTCCACTGTCTAGAGCTCCTCCATCCATGTTATTTTGTTCTCAGTTCAGCAGGGTTAGAGAGAAGGGTACGGTCAAAAGTGTACTGATAGAGCACCCTCATCATCATGTATGTGATGCCAGCCCTCTTTCAGAGGGTGCTCAGGGCGTCAACACAGTCAGTTACAGCCTGCGTGTTGGAATGCCCAGCTGGTGTCAACGAAAGTCAGGAAGTTGAGAAAGAGACAAAACACAAAAATGTTGTTCGTTCTCATCTCCTGTAGGTTCCTCCAGTTATTATGCATCGCTATTAGAAAGATGTAATACGTCCAGGCGATGTCTCGTCATAGACCGTCACAGCAGGGGGGGGTGTGGTCAGCGTGGGGGAAACCACATGACACCTCCTCTCTGCCGTTTTCCCCCACAGCCCTAAACGGAAGTGACGTATTGTGGGCGTTCCCACACACACACACACACACCGACTGTATACCATGCAAAATATAAAATAAGACCGTGAATGAGTCCGTCATGTCCGTTGCCTCCTGCTGTTGACATTGGTTGCCATGGTGCTGCTGTTTCTATAGTTACAACATGCGTGTTGTTCTTTATGAAAGCTTTGATGAATGTGTGTGTGTGTGTGTGTGTGTGTGTGTGTGTGTGTGTGTGTGTGTGTGTGTGTGTGTGTGTGTGTGTGTGTGTGTGTGTGGGTTCAGTGTATGGGAGTGGCTAACTGATTGGGTCTGACGCTCCATGTGTGAGAGTGGACTGTGACACATTAGCAGAGAGGAGGACTTTAGCCGTGAGCACTCTGTTCAGCAGAATGCCACTTATGTAATTATGGTCCCTGCTGCTGCTGCTGCTGCTTAACGAGCTTAACGAGCTGTGCTCCATGATTCAGTTAAATGAGTTGATGTTTGAATGGAAACGATGGCAGTGATTGGGCTTTTGTCACACATGTTTTTGTTATGTTGTCTTGTGTTAGTCTGTGTGCCTGTGCACATATGCTCCTTTTAATGTGTCTGTGGGTTTGATCAAGTGAAATAAAGTGTGTGTGTGTGTGTGTGTGTGTGTGTGTGTGTGTGTGTGTGTGTGTGTGTGTGTGTGTGTGTGTGTGTGTGTGTGTGTGCGTGCGCGTGTGCGTGCGCGTGCGCGTGTGTGTGTGTGTGTGTGTGTTGTGTTGCGTGTGTAGGAGTGTGCGAGGCAGTGAGGGATGCAATGAAAAGTGCACAATATTTCTAGTTTATTTAAAAACCAAGCCCGACCTGGCCAGTACCCGACATACCGTCTCAGGTCACGTCGGGTTCGGGTCGGGGTGCAGACCTCTACTGCCCAGTGGTGGTTTTCCTGTTCCAGGAGGAAATCATAACCATTTTCTTCTGGGTAGCTGAAAATTCACTCACCAGAATACTCACTGTTGTCATTTGAAAACCACATATCTGAGATTTGAGTGATTTTTATGTTTTCACTTCAACTGAAGGATTACATTCTAGGAAATTCAACAAAACCTCTTGGGCTTAATGAAACACTTTAAAACCCATAGGCTAAACTCCAAATACATCAAGCTAGAAAGCAGGCTGTTACTCATAGGTCCTGAGAAGGTTTCCATCCGACAGTGACAAATAGTTTCTTCTTTAAGACACACTTATCAAAACAAAGCTGAAATGCTATATACACCATTTATGCCCCTAAACCTTGGTCAGTATTGCCTTTGGTGTTTTTTTGTTTTTATTTGATACTTGATGATACTTTACCAACTGAGCCAAACTCTTGTTGTGATTTAGTCGAGTATAAAATGAAGTCTTGTGAAACTGCAGCCAATGATGGAAAGTGCTCACCACTTTCTAGAACTTTCTAGTGCTCCCCATTCATGAGTCTAAATGACTCTATGGGTTGAAACTTTAAAGCATGCTGCACAAAGTCATTTAAATCTAAACCAAACAATACAAACAAATGTACATGGGTTCCTTCCATGGCACTAATGGTACAAGTTTACATCCCAGGTGGAGGCCAAAGAGCATCACTATGATCTATTATTATGTTATGGGCAGAGCCAGATTAACACCCCCAGGGGCCCCGGGGCACTGAAGCTCCCAGGGGCCCCCCTACCCATCATCCGGATGTTTGGATGTTTTTTCGCCATATTTAGAGGAATATCTCATTTTAAATTAACATTAGTATTATACTGTTATGTTATTATTCCGTTTCTGAGATTCAGTTTCTCACTCACTCATAGGCGATTCTAGGCTTTGCAAAGAGGTAGCACCAGCAGGATAAAGATATTAGTCTGACTGGGGGGTTTCTAGGGGGGGCTGTCCCCCCCCTGGACAAAGAAATTTTGTACATTTTAAAGTAAAATGCATGAATCTGATGCACTCTGAGAGCAAAAGGAAGAGGCTAATCTTCACATTAATATCCTCTTCACTGTGCTGTGGCTTTACAATGATGAAAAAATAATTGACATTACATTTCCAATACAAAACAGCAGAGCACCCCCACTTCCCGCGCCCCTGGTCACCACTTGCCAACAGGCATCCAATGAGACTAAATCATCAGACTTAATCTTCTTGGAAACACATTTTATTTTGTCCTGATTGGTCTTAGATTTGTGTCATAGTTCTGTGGAGCCCACCATGAGCCCTCCAAAAAAAAAAAAAAAAAAAAAATTTTTTTTTTTTTTTTTTTTTTTTTTTGGAGGGCCCCTTCACCCCGAGGGCCCCGGGGCACCTGCCCCGGTTGCCCTATGGTTAATCCGGCCTTGGTTATGGGGGAAATTACTGTGAAGGAAAAAAAAGGGTCTTTATGACCATATCCATGTCTTTCATTGTTTCCTTGCTTGAAGCCCTACTTGACCCCAGGTGGACTGATCCTGTCTCCATGCAGATGTTCATACTGAGGCAGTCCAAGCTGCTCTGGCTAAACATAAGGAGGAGAAGATGGCTCTGCCCATTAACACCAAACGCCGCTCCACCTATGTCCAGTCTCCCATCGAGACCCGCACCCCACCAGGTAGGACCCAACGCCCTCTCAACCTCCCATGACACGTCTTTAGACAGACTTGACTAGGAACATTGACATGTCTTTAGACAGACTTGACTAGGAACATTGACACGTCTTTAGACAGACTTGACTAGGAACATTGACATGTCTTTAGACAGACTTGACTAGGAACATTGACATGTCTTTAGACAGACTTGACTAGGAACATTGACATGTCTTTAGACAGACTTGACTAGGAACATTGACATGTCTTTAGACAGACTTGACTAGGAACATTGACACATCTTTAGACAGACTTGACTAGGAACATTGACACATCTTTAGACAGACTTGACTAGGAACATTTACACATCTTTAGACAGACTTGACTAGGAACATTTACACATCTTTAGACAGACTTGACTAGGAACGTTGACACGTCTTTAGACAGACTTGACTAGGAACATTGACACATCTTTAGACAGACTAGCCTAGGAACATTGACATGTCTTTAGACAGACTTGACTAGGAACATTGACACGTCTTTAGACAGACTTGACTAGGAACATTGACACGTCTTTAGACAGACTTGACTAGGAACATTGACATGTCTTTAGACAGACTTGACTAGGAACATTGACACGTCTTTAGACAGACTTGACTAGGAACATTGACACATCGACAGACTTGACTAGGAACATTGACACATCGACAGACTTGACTAGGAACATTCACACGTCTTTAGACAGACTTGACTAGGAACATTGACACATCTTTAAACAGACTAGCCTAGGAACATTGACATGTCTTTAGACAGACTTGACTAGGAACATTGACATGTCTTTAGACAGACTTGACTAGGAACATTGACACATCTTTAGACAGACTAGCCTAGGAACATTGACATGTCTTTAGACAGACTAGCCTAGGAACATTGACATGTCTTTAGACAGACTTGACTAGGAACATTGACATGTCTTTAGACAGACTTGACTAGGAACATTTACATGTCTTTAGACAGACTTGACTAGGAACATTGACACATCGACAGACTTGACTAGGAACGTTGGAGTGAAGTTCCCACAGTGCTGGAAGTTAACTTGCGTCTCTCTGTCCCAGACTCCTCATCGGGTTCAGAAGATGAGACTTCAATGCGCAGGCAGTCGTCAGTGGTTGCTCCGCCCCCTGTGGTCAATCCCAACCTGCAGAGTCCTGACTGCTGGATCAACCGCTCTGTCCAGGGCTCCTCTACCTCCTCCTCAGCCTCCTCCACCCTGTCTCATGGAGAGGCCAAGCCCCAACCCCAGCCTCAACATCAACCCCAGCCACAACATCAACCCCAGCCTCAAAATCAACCCCAGCCTCAACATCAACCCCAGCCACAACATCAACCCCAGCCTCAACATCAACCCCAGCCACAAAATCAACCCCAGCCACAACATCAACCCCAGCCACAAAATCAACCCCAGCCTCAGCACCAGGTATCATCTGATCCACAGCAGCCAGTATTGAGGAAAAGTGCGCTTGGACAGGAAGATAAATGGGTGGCCTCAACCCTGTCTAATATTTCTCCACTGGCAATGGAGTGACCGGATACTAGTAGGCGCGTCTGCACGGGCCAGTGAGATCGGATATGTCTGTCTGTCCAAGAGCAGGCAGTATAGGGAATACTTGCCACGGCTGTAAATGGCAGTGAGGTCTGATAGGCATAATGTGATAAACATCAGCCACTATTGGGGAAAAGTGTGTTTAGACAAGAAGATATGATTATTCAGAAAATATGCATATGAATTCACTCACACAAAAAATATGCTAATAATTTTGCACTGCGACCTTTTGGATCTTCTATTTGACCTTGTAGATGCTCTTTTCTTTTTATCCATTTTGAATTGCCTCTGTGTATGAAATGTGTACAAACATACAGTACATACAAATAAACATGCCTTGCCTCTTACCAGCCCCCGCCTCAGTACAAGCCCCAGTACCAACCCCAGTATCATCCCCAGTACCAGCCGCAGTACCAACCGCAATACCAGCTTCAATACCAAGCTCAACATCAGCCTCAACACCAGCCCCCGACAGCAGCGGTGACAGAGATGTTGGCTCATAGTCGCATTGGTAAGACCATTTCAGGCGCAAGACACAGATTTTAGCTGCTGTTACTGTACATGTATGGGTACTACTACTGCTACGTTAGTTCAGCAGTTCTCCAACTGGGGTCTAACAACCTTCACAGGTCCTTGTGGGATGTTCCAGAGGATCTGCAGAAAAAACTAGGAATTTCACTATTACATGATTTGACTCACTAGATGTTTTCAAAATGTGAGAATGGCTGTTTCAATCCCCACTGGTGCCTCCCCATCTATCTACTAGATAGTTGTGTAATTCTGTACAAATTCAAATGTAACTGCAAAAACCTTCTCAAATGGGCCTCCTTAGTACAAAACCATATCAAGTGGGGGTCCATGGTCTAACCTGCACCTTACGTTATTTGGAGGGTTCTTGAGATGAATGTTTCTGAATCTGTAGTAGTAATTACTGTAGTGGTGACTTTAGAAATCAAGCTGAAACCTTGGGATGGCTTTGGTGAGACTGTCCTCTGTGCACACCCCCCCCCCCCCCTTCCCCCACTCCTGAACAGCCCCCTCAGAGAACAGCGGCCCCCCTCCTGATGTGACAGCTGTGGCCCCCCCAGCCAGAGCCAGAGTCCCACGGGTGGACCTCCCCTCCAACGCCGTGGTGCGGGGGATGAGCCGGGGGCACAGCCGCTCAAGCATGATGGAGACGGCAAACGGTAATGACAACATCACACGACTGTTTATATGGGTGTGTGTGTGTGTGTGTGTGTGTGTGTGTGTGAGTGTGAGAGAGAGAGAGAGAAAGAGAGAGAGAGAGAGAGAGAGAGAGAGATAGATCATCTCTGAATCTTCACACACTGAGATTTCATCCAAATCTCTTTATTGTTTTCAATAATGTGCTGATTCCGCCAATATCATTAATCAGACTTTACTGCTTTCTTTTCTTCTGGTCTTTTTCCACCCTGTCACATGTTTATTTGACTGGCTGTTAGGAAGAGGTAATATCCAGAGTAAGAAAAGTCCTTCATATTATAATGTCTGTAGCCTACTGTCTGTGCTGTTGTACCCTTACTGTCCCTTCTGTTTGTACCGTATGATTATAGAAATATATGCAGGACAATATCTCCACGCAGAATGACTCCTCACGTGTGATCCCAAACCGAAAAAACCTATATATACCCCATCTCTCACTGTGTTTTGCCCCCCTAGGTGTGCTGCTTTTAATTCTCAGAAGATAATATAGTTAATTCAATACAAATGATCTAATTGATTAAAAAAAAAAAAATAAAGAAATTACAATCATGTATATGGAATGAAGAGCAGCAGACTGTGAGTGGCTAGCTAGGAAGCTCCAGCAGGCTGTGTTGTGTCTTTACGTGTATAAGCCAGGGTGTGTGTGCTTGTCCTGCCATCACCCCTCTCGTCTTGCCCCCCCCCCTGCAGGGGTTCCCGTGAACAGCAGGGTGTCCACTAAGATCCAGCAGCTCCTCGCAACCCTGAAGAGGCCCAAGAGGCCCCCGCTCAGCGAGTTCTTCATGGACGATTCTGAGGAGATCGTAGAAGGTGAGTGTTGGCATCATAAACATGCTGTAATATGCTGTAAGGACAGTGGAGGACAGGTAGTGCTGCGAGCAGTCCATCTACCTTTTAGTATGTTAAATTTAATTTATTTATTTTTTACATAGACAGATCACATGACAAATCCACCTTGAAACACTCTATAGCTTTTAATCAGAACCACCAGTGGTTTGCACCAATCGGCGTGCAGAGGCAGCTACGGGCGGGCTTTAGGTGTGACGCCAGCGAGAAGGGAGCCCGTGATAGACGGATGGTTAATCCAATCACCTGCCAAGTAGCCTTTTGAAAAGTGCCTGCCCCTTTCAAAGGTTCTGTGAAAACAAACCACCTGGCAGCGTCAGGAAAGTAGAGAGGGAGACAGAGTAAGGAGACACATTAAGGAGACAGAGTAAGGACACGCATACGAGTGAAAAGGGAGATGATGATGATGGGATCTGAGAGAAAGAAGGATAGGCCTGCAAAGTTATCTGTCTCCAGAGGTGGTGGTGAGAATATTTCCCGGCACAGAGCCGCATTTTACCCAGGTGGCATCTGCAATGGAGCTCATGAATCTGTGCTAAACCAAACGTGCTGAACCTCTTCACAGTGAATCTGTGCTAAACCAAACTAGGGATGGGCATTTCTAGCAAAAACACTATTCGAAATTCGCTGGCCAAATTCGAATTTAATTCGAAATTCGAAAATAAAAATAAAAATGTAAAAAAAAAAATTTTTTTTTTTTTTTTTTTTTGTGAGTGAAATGTTGCATTGTCTCCCCTGATTCTAAGTCTACGGCTTTATTAATTAATATAAAAAGCTTCTGCTGTGGATTTTTAGCTCAAACAAGCATTGCACCACTGAAGTAAAGAACATGTTACATGACATTGACATTTTCGAAAATAAAAAACAGTTTTGACAAGGTCTGAGTGCCAAAGGGGTGCCAAAGTCACCCCCTCTCCCTCTTCATGGGATTTCATCCGCCATTCATTTTTCCATAAACCTTGCTTAAAATGCTTATAAAAATTGTTTTACTTGCTCAAACCAAGCGATTTGACTATACTTAGAATCAGGGGAGACAATGCAACATTTCACTAAAAAAAAAAAAAAATTTTTTTTTTTTTTTTTTTTTTTTTTTGAATTTCGAATTTCAATAATAAAAGTCGACCTTGATAATAACAACGATTATTCGAAAATTCGAAATTCGATGCCCATCCCTAAACCAAACGTGCTGAACCTCTTCACAGTGAATCTGTGCTAAACCAAACGTGCTGAACCTCTTCACAGTGAATCTGTGCTAAACCAAACGTGCTGAACCTCTTCACAGTGAATCTGTGCTAAACCAAACGTGCTGAACCTCTTCACAGTGCCCCAGCCGGACCCCAACACACCCAAGCCGGAGGGCCGTCAGATCATCCCAGTGAAAGGGGAGCCTTTGGGAGTGGTCAGTAACTGGCCCCCAGCCTTGCAGGCAGCGTTGGCCCGCTGGGGGGCCACACAGGGCAAGAGCCCCGCCCTCACTGCCCTGGACATCACGGGCAAACCGCTCTATACACTGACCTACGGTGAGACACATTATGCATAGAAGGAATCTTACTGTAGCCTACATACAGTACACCGTACATTGTGTGTACACTCTGCATCCCAAATAAATAACCCCTACCCTCTTATCCTTTGTCCCATCCCACACCACATCTCCACCTTAGTAGACTTGTAACTACTAATTAATATAACACATAAAGATTATTTATGGGCATCCGCAATATACAGTACAGACCCGAAAAGCACAGGAAACAGATGACAATAACGATGACAGTGTTCTGATGTTAATGTACCAGTTTAAGCATGACAGGAAACAATGATGGTAATGTCGATGATAATGTGAATGACAATGATGACGATGATGATGACGATGATGATGATGACTTGTAACGGAACATAACACAGCTCAAGCATTTCACCGTGTGACAATAAACATCTTGTATCTTGTATCACCTTCTGCTCATTAGGGAAGCTGTGGAGTCGCAGTGTGAAGCTGGCATACACCCTCCTCAACAAGCTGGGCACCAAGAATGAGCAGGTCCTGAAGCCTGGAGACAGGGTGAGAGAACAGAATGAGCAGGTCCTGAAGCCTGGAGACAGGGTGAGAGAACAGAATGAGCAGGTCCTGAAGCCTTGAGACAGGGTGAGAGAGAAGATAATGAGCAGGTCCTGAAGCCTGGAGACAGGGTGAGAGAACAGAATGAGCAGGTCCTGAAGCCTGGAGACAGGGTGAGAGAGAACAGAATGAGCAGGTCCTGAAGCCTGGAGACAGGGTGAGACAACAGAATGAGCAGGTCCTGAAGCCTGGAGACAGGGTGAGAGAGAACAGAATGAGCAGGTCCTGAAGCCTGGAGACAGGGTGAGAGAGAACAGAATGAGCAGGTCCTGAAGCCTGGAGACATGGTGAGAGAACAGAATGAGCAGGTCCTGAAGCCTGGGGACAGGGTGAGAGAACAGAATGAGCAGGTCCTGAAGCCTGGAGACAGGGTGAGAGAACAGAATGAGCAGGTCCTGAAGCCTGGGGACATGGTGAGAGAACAGAATGAGCAGGTCTTGAAGCCTGGAGACATGGTGAGAGAACAGAATGAGCAGGTCCTGAAGCCTGGAGACAGGGTGAGAGAACAGAATGAGCAGGTCCTGAAGCCTGGAGACAGGGTGAGAGAGAACAGAATGAGCAGGTCCTGAAGCCTGGAGACAGGGCGAGAGAACAGAATGAGCAGGTCTTGAAGCCTGGAGACAGGGTGAAAGAACAGAATGAGCAGGTCTTGAAGCCTGGAGACAGGGTGAGAGAACAGAATGAGCAGGTCTTGAAGCCTGGAGACAGGGTGAGAGAACAGAATGAGCAGGTCCTGAAGCCTGGAGACAGGGTGAGAGAACAGAATGAGCAGGTCTTGAAGCCTGGGGACATGGTGAGAGAACAGAATGAGCAGGTCCTAAAGCCTGGAGACAGGGTGAGAGAGAACAGAATGAGCAGGTCCTGAAGCCTGGGGACATGGTGAGAGAACAGAATGAGCAGGTCTTGAAGCCTGGAGACAGGGTGAGAGAGAACAGAATGAGCAGGTCCTGAAGCCTGGAGACAGGGCGAGAGAACAGAATGAGCAGGTCCTGAAGCCTGGGGACAGGGCGAGAGAACAGAATGAGCAGGTCCTGAGGCCTGGAGACAGGGTGAGAGAACAGAATGAGCAGGTCCTGGAGACAGGGTGAGACAACAGAATGAGCAGGTCCTGGAGACAGGGTGAGACAACAGAATGAGCAGGTCCTGAAGCCTGGAGACAGGGTGAGAGAACAGAATGAGCAGGTCCTGAAGCCTGGGGACAGGGTGAGACAACAGAATGAGCAGGTCCTGGAGACAGGGTGAGAGAACAGAATGAGCAGGTCCTGAAGTCTGGAGACAGGGTCAAAGAACAGAATGAGCAGGTCCTGAAGCCTGGAGACAGGGTCAAAGAACAGAATGAGCAGGTCTTGAAGCCTGGGGACATGGTGAGAGAACAGAATGAGCAGGTCTTGAAGCCTGGAGACAGGGTGAGAGAACAGAATGAGCAGGTCCTGAAGCCTGGGGACAGGGTGAGAGAGAACAGACATCTGCACAAACACAGAGCTCCTCTGAAATCACACAATACATGTAACAGATATTTTGGCATCCTTCTAATTGAATCAAGTACAAACAAGTACAACATTGTGAAATATTTGCAGACATACAGGGTGGAATAGAGCCGTGGTTCTCAAAGTGGGGTCTGGGGACCCCCAGGGGTCCTAAAGGGCGTTCAAGGAGGTCCCCAGCAAAAAGGGGGATAATTTATTTTCACTATAATTCCATACAAGTAACACAATGACAGAATCTATGACTATTTTGTTCATTGGTTTTATACACTTTCTGTAGTAAGACATCTAAAACCAAAAATCTGATCAAATGGGGGTCCGTGGACTAATTAGTTTTCAGTTTAGGGGTCCATGACGTGAAAAAGTTTGAAATGATATAGGGGACACCATCCATCAGCCAGACGACTTGGGTTCAAAAAACCTGTGTATTGACATCATCCTGCTCTGCTGAAGTGTCCTTGAGCAAGACACTGAACCCATACCAGCTCATAGAGACGTACAGTATTTATCCTAAACAGCAGGTGTAATGTCTTGACAGGTGGCGCTGGTGTACCCCAACAGTGACCCTGGGATGTTCTTGGTGGCCTTCTATGGGTGCCTCCTGGCTGAAGTTATCCCCGTACCTATCGAGGTACCACTCTCTCGCAAGGTACAGAAACCATAACAGGCACGTTCATTGTATGGTTATAGAAATATTTCATTGTATCTAGCTTAGAACCTGTGTGTGTGTGTGTGTGTGTGTGTGTGTGTGTGTGTGTGTGTGTGTGTGTGTGCGTGCGTGCGTGCGTGCGTGCGTGCGTGCGTGCGTGCGTGCGTGCGTGCGTGCGTGGTGTTTTGTAGGATGCAGGTAGCAGCCAGGTGGGCTTTCTGCTTGGTAGCTGCTGTGTTGGTCTTGCTCTGACCAGTGAGATCTGTCTGAAGGGGCTTCCCAAGACCCCCACCGGAGAAATACTGCAGTTCAAAGGTCAGAAAGCTGTTGCCAAAGTGTACAATATCTGTTTGAATTACTGTTACGACAGGGTTCTTTTGAATGTATTTATCTAAGCAAGTGTCATATTACTTTGGCTCCGTTATAGTCTAGGGCAGGGGTGCCCAAACTCTTTCCCATGAAGGGCCAAAACTCAATCTGGGTGGAGGGCCGAGGGCCAAAAATAAACGTTGTGGAATTACATTCAAATGTATTGTGTTTTATAGAAAATTAACATTCTAAATCTAAAATAACATTTCAATATAATAATCTACTTTTTGTTTGTTCATTTGGTAATTGTAATAATTTGCAATTGGTTATATATATAAAAAAAAACATATGCATTTGTGGGGAGCTTAAACATTTAATCAGTAAACACCCAGTTAAAAACAGTTGTATTTTCCACCTTTGTAATCAAGAGAGAAATTTGACTTAATTCACAACTTGAAAAATCCTCATGGTACTTTGAAAATCAGCTTTATAGTCCATCTTTTGTAAACAATTTGCCATGACAATTTGCAGGGATGCAATCTCAGGAGTGAACCCGCAGCCACATTCAGACACTGTTTCACAAAGTCACCACATGAAAAAGCTCGTCCACCCTTTGCAATCAGTGCAGATATCTGATAACTTGCATTCTGGATAAAAAAAAACGTGTTTTTTTGTTTTGTTTTTTGTTTTGTTTTCAAATCCGTGGCGGGCCAAAAATAACAGAGCGTGGGCCCCAAATTGGTCACCACTGGT
>NC_139650.1:1494522-1584522 GCF_964638095.1 Poromitra crassiceps
GTGTTTAATTGTGGAGCAAGCAAGAATTTGCATGTTTATTTCCTTTATTTTTATTTATCTGTGATACAAGCCTAAACACATACCTTCTGTGGCTGTGCTTTCTTTCACTTCAAGTGTACCCGGCATCCTATATTGTTGTATTGTACTGGGTATATTGTTCATTATTTTAAGAGGTAAATTGGCTCTTAGTATATGCCAGGTATAAATTGCTTGCACGTTGGCAAGTGATAACTCATGTTAGAAAGCTGTCTACTGAAGAAATATAGCACATTTTATCCTCTTTATTTAGTGACAATTTTATTCAGATGTATTCAATTAAATTCCTTCCATCATCAGAACAAACACAACCCTACCCTGGATAGGTCTTCCATGGCCGTCCCTTGTAACAATGTAGACAGATACATTCAGATGTGTACAGTAAACTGACTTGATGTGTTTTGTATGTTTTACTTCAGCATCAGTATTTGTCAGAGGCTCTACAGTGGAGGGCGCAGACAGACCCAGACCATGTCCTTTATGTGCTGCTTAACGCCAAGGTACCACTCTCAACCTATTCATACTGTATGCTGGCAGAGATGTACCACTCTCAACCTATTCATACTGTACACTGGTACCACTCTCAACCTATTCATACTGTATGCTGGTACCACTCTCAACCTATTCATACTGTACGCTGGTACCACTCTCAACCTATTCATACTGTACGCTGGTACCACTCTCAACCTATTCATACTGTACACTGGTACCACTCTCAACCTATTCATACTGTACACTGGTACCACTCTCAACCTATTCATACTGTATGCTGGTACCACTCTCAACCTATTCATACTGTATGCTGGTACCACTCTCAACCTATTCATACTGTATGCTGGTACCACTCTCAACCTATTCATACTGTATGCTGGTACCACTCTCAACCTATTCATACTGTATGCTGGTACCACTCTCAACCTATTCATACTGTACACTGGTACCACTCTCAACCTATTCATACTGTACACTGGTACCACTCTCAACCTATTCATACTGTATGCTGGTACCACTCTCAACCTATTCATACTGTATGCTGGTACCACTCTCAACCTATTCATACTGTATGCTGGTACCACTCTCAACCTATTCATACTGTACACTGGTACCACTCTCAACCTCTTCATACTGTACGCTGGTACCACTCTCAACCTATTCATACTGTACACTGGTACCACTCTCAACCTATTCATACTGTATGCTGGTACCACTCTCAACCTATTCATACTGTATGCTGGTACCACTCTCAACCTATTCATACTGTATGCTGGCAGAGATGTACCACTCTCAACCTATTCATACTGTACACTGGTACCACTCTCAACCTCTTCATACTGTACGCTGGTACCACTCTCAACCTATTCATACTGTACGCTGGTACCACTCTCAACCTATTCATACTGTATGCTGGTACCACTCTCAACCTCTTCATACTGTACGCTGGTACCACTCTCAACCTATTCATACTGTATGCTGGTACCACTCTCAACCTATTCATACTGTATGCTGGCAGAGATGTACCACTCTCAACCTATTCATACTGTACACTGGTACCACTCTCAACCTCTTCATACTGTACGCTGGTACCACTCTCAACCTATTCATACTGTACGCTGGTACCACTCTCAACCTATTCATACTGTATGCTGGTACCACTCTCAACCTCTTCATACTGTACGCTGGTACCACTCTCAACCTATTCATACTGTATGCTGGTACCACTCTCAACCTATTCATACTGTATGCTGGTACCACTCTCAACCTATTCATACTGTATGCTGGTACCACTCTCAACCTATTCATACTGTACACTGGTACCACTCTCAACCTATTCATACTGTATGCTGGTACCACTCTCAACCTATTCATACTGTACGCTGGTACCACTCTCAACCTATTCATACTGTATGCTGGTACCACTCTCAACCTATTCATACTGTATGCTGGTACCACTCTCAACCTCTTCATACTGTACGCTGGTACCACTCTCAACCTATTCATACTGTATGCTGGTACCACTCTCAACCTATTCATACTGTATGCTGGTACCACTCTCAACCTATTCATACTGTATGCTGGTACCACTCTCAACCTATTCATACTGTACACTGGTACCACTCTCAACCTATTCATACTGTATGCTGGTACCACTCTCAACCTATTCATACTGTACACTGGTACCACTCTCAACCTATTCATACTGTATGCTGGTACCACTCTCAACCTATTCATACTGTACGCTGGTACCACTCTCAACCTATTCATACTGTATGCTGGTACCACTCTCAACCTATTCATACTGTACGCTGGTACCACTCTCAACCTATTCATACTGTACGCTGGTACCACTCTCAACCTCTTCATACTGTACACTGGCAGACATGGAATCAATGCATTGCAATCTCTTACATGGTAATGCACACAATAAATGTGAAGGAAGTTGTCTTTGTAGCAGAGACATAACGACTAGTTCGACAGGTACATACTGACGCCTATGGCACATATGATGACGTTATAACAGCACTTCACGTACAGTGCAAAGAGGCAGTGCAAGACGTGCTCTTATTGACATCGCTTTCTGTACTGTAGCTCTGTCTGTTCAAGCAGTGTGGTTTTTGCTGATATAGAGATTTCTGTCCTTTTTGCGCAGACATTGATTTACATAGCAGATGGTTCTCTACATGAAGTACACCTTGTTTTCCAATTGACCCCGTCTCTCTCTCTCCGCACCGTTCCTTCCTGGCCTGCAGGGGGTGGCAGTGTGCACGGCCACTTGCGTTCAGCTTCACAAGCGAGCGGAGAAGATCGCCGCGGCGCTCACCGAGAAAGGCAGCATCAACACCGGGGAGAACGTGGTGCTGCTCTATCCTCCTGGTGGGTTTGTGCCTCTGGCTTCCTGTGTGTCTGTGTCTCCGTATCGAGCCACATGACTGCCAGACTCACTTGGTTTTCTCTCTGCTTTCCTCCCCCGCGTTCCCCCCAGGCATCGATTTGATCGCCTCCTTCTACGGCTGTCTCTACGCTGGGTGTGTTCCCGTCACCGTCCGGCCGCCGCACCCTCAGAACCTGGCAGCCACGCTGCCCACTGTCCGCATGATCATCGATGTAAGTCAGAATAATAGTCTTGTTTTTTTCCGATTCCCCCTCTGTCGATCCGGGGAGAGCCGTAGACTAGCACCATGCTTCCTCCCACACATGCGCAGTTCCCAGCTGCTTCTTTTCACCTGACAGCGGGAGAGCTTCACCCGCAGGACGTAGCACGTGGGAGGATCACACTATTCCCCACCGGTTTCCCTTTCCGGCCCCAAACAGGCACCCCGACCGACCAGAGGAGGCGCTATTGCAGCGACCGGGACACATACCCTCGATTTGGCATTCCCACCCGCAGACACAGCCAATCGTGCCTGTACGGACGCCCGACCAAGCCGGCGGTAACACACGGGGGGCGCGAACCTGCAACCCTCGTGTTGGTAGGAATCTACCGCTAACACTACCCGAGTTTAGTAATACAAGCTGGACACCTTTTCCTATTAGATCAGTCGTGATGACGCTGCCACCTAGAGTCACTTGTGGGGAATTTTCCCAGCTTAATGTTGTGACTCAGTTTGTCAGCCAGCATTTCTTCTGCTGGGCTGCACTCGCGCTCCCAAGGCTCCTCAAAAGATCTGCAGTGTGCCAACTACAAATCGACTTGAAATGAAATGTGTGTTCTGTCTTGTTTTCTCGAAATATGCTTCATGCTAATGCTAAAGGCAATCAGACGTAGCCTGTAAGAAGGATACATACATTAGCTGTTGTTATCACTCTGTTGTTATTCTTGTAACTTTGTAGCAATGATTCCCATCTGACTGAAAACTGTCGTGTGTTGTGTTGGCAGGTGAGTAAAGCGGCGTGTATCCTCACCACTCAAAATCTCACCAGGATTCTGCGCTCCAAAGAGGCCGCGGCCTCAGTCAACATCAAAACATGGCCAACCATCATCGACACAGGTGAGGTACCAGATCATCGACACGCAGGCCTGTAGCTTACATACATTCATACGCATAGAACATTTCACTCGGACCAAAACTTAAAGTCCCTGGAAACCAGGAATATTTCTTTATTATTTAGCATTTTGAGTTCATCACATCACAGGACCCTATGTTAATAAGCCACCAGCCAAATTTGAATGATGATGAACGTCGCAAAGTATATAAATTTAGGTTTGACAGTCATGCAAAAGTCATGAGAATCAATTAGTTTTTAGAGTCTATTTTCTCCCGCGGACTGTGTGGGCGTGTCCCGTCTGCAGCAGGGAAATTTCTCTCTCTCTCTCTCTCGGAGAGAGAGGAAGAGAAGGAGAGAGAGAGAAAGAAGGAAAGACAGATGTGTGTGTGTGTGTGTGTGTGTGTGTGTGTGTGTGTGTGTGTGTGTGTGTGTGTGTGTGTGTGTGTGTGTGTGTGTGTGTGCGTGTGTGTGCGTGTGTTGCTCCGCGTGGCGCATAGCGTACTGAGAGGAAGAGATCTCTGCTCTGCCACTTCGAGTGCACAGCGCTTCTGGCTCCCTCCCACTCTGTGTGCTGTGTTCGTTCGTTCTCTCTCTCTCTCTCTCTCTCTCTCTCTCTCTCTCTCTCTCACTAGTCCAGAGAGAGAGAGAGAGAGAGAGAACGAACGAACACAGCACACAGAGTGGGAGGGAGACAGACAGACACTGAGCAAGTGCTGTGGGGCAAAGAACGGACAAAAGGAGAAGGGCGGGTTGCGCGCGTGTACAAAGGTTATATAGAGCTTATGACGTCATAAGCTCCTGCATTTTTGCACCTCGCGCACTGCTGTCTTCAATGAGGAAGTACCTTGTAGAATCTTGTAGAAAAGTGTCGATTTTAAGGCTTTGGGTTGAAAGTAATGTATAATAATTTCTGAGCCACACAATTACTAATATAAGACCCTAAATAACATAGTTAGAACGTTTTTGTGGATTTTGGTTTCCAGGGACTTAAAAAAAACATTGAAAAAATATTTTCTTTAATCCGACTTTTTTTTTTAACGTTTTGGTCCCAGTGAAATGTTATGCGATCTCTCCTATTTCTAAATATATCTGTACCGTTTGGTTTGAACCAGTCAAACTATTTTTATACGCATTTTACCAAATGTGTATGGGAAAATAAATGGCGGATGAAAATCTCTGGTACAGTGCTGAAGCAGGAAGTAGGCGGTCACTTTGCCTCTCTATAAAATTATGTTGATTTAATGAGTTAACGTAGCTGACTGGTAAGTGCTAAATTAGGCAGCATTAATCAAAAGTAAACAAAAAAATCGAAATTAAATTAACTTTCAAGCTTACCATTGACAGAAACAACCGTTTTCCAAAGATCGTTTTTGACAATTTCTTTGTGTAAAGGTTATTTCTTTACAATATTTTTAAATAACCAGAACACATTGTGACAGAACCGTGTGCGTGTGCGTGTGTGTGTGTGTGTGTGTGTGTGTGTTGTCCATGTTTCCAGATGATCTCCCTCGCCGCCGGCCGCCACAGATCTACAAGCCGCCCACAGCAGAGATGATCGCTTACCTGGACTTCAGTGTGTCCACTACAGGCATGCTCACTGGAGTCAAGGTGAGACTCTTCAGTGTGTCCACTACAGGCATGCTCACTGGAGTCAAGGTGAGACTCTTCAGTGTGTCCACTACAGGCATGCTCACTGGAGTCAAGGTGAGACTCTTCAGTGTGTCCACTACAGGCATGCTCACTGGAGTCAAGGTGAGACTCTTCAGTGTGTCCACTACAGGCATGCTCACTGGAGTCAAGGTGAGACTCTTCAGTGTGTCCACTACAGGCATGCTCACTGGAGTCAAGGTGAGACTCTTCAGTGTGTCCACTACAGGCATGCTCACTGGAGTCAAGGTGAGACTCTTCAGTGTGTCCACTACAGGCATGCTCACTGGAGTCAAGGTGAGACTCTTCAGTGTGTCCACTACAGGCATGCTCACTGGAGTCAAGGTGAGACTCTTCAGTGTGTCCACTACAGGCATGCTCACTGGAGTCAAGGTGAGACTCTTCAGTGTGTCCACTACAGGCATGCTCACTGGAGTCAAGGTGAGACTCTTCAGTGTGTCCACTACAGGCATGCTCACTGGAGTCAAGGTGAGACTCTTCAGTGTGTCCACTACAGGCATGCTCACTGGAGTCAAGGTGAGACTCTTCAGTGTGTCCACTACAGGCATGCTCACTGGAGTCAAGGTGAGACTCTTCAGTGTGTCCACTACAGGCATGCTCACTGGAGTCAAGGTGAGACTCTTCAGTGTGTCCACTACAGGCATGCTCACTGGAGTCAAGGTGAGACTCTTCAGTGTGTCCACTACAGGCATGCTCACTGGAGTCAAGGTGAGACTCTTCAGTGTGTCCACTACAGGCATGCTCACTGGAGTCAAGGTGAGACTCTTCAGTGTGTCCACTACAAGCATGCTCACTGGAGTCAAGGTGAGACTCTTCAGTGTGTCCACTACAGGCATGCTCACTGGAGTCAAGGTGAGACTCTTCAGTGTGTCCACTACAGGCATGCTCACTGGAGTCAAGGTGAGACTCTTCAGTGTGTCCACTACAGGCATGCTCACTGGAGTCAAGGTGAGACTCTTCAGTGTGTCCACTACAGGCATGCTCACTGGAGTCAAGGTGAGACTCTTCAGTGTGTCCACTACAGGCATGCTCACTGGAGTCAAGGTGAGACTCTTCAGTGTGTCCACTACAGGCATGCTCACTGGAGTCAAGGTGAGACTCTTCAGTGTGTCCACTACAGGCATGCTCACTGGAGTCAAGGTGAGACTCTTCAGTGTGTCCACTACAGGCATGCTCACTGGAGTCAAGGTGAGACTCTTCAGTGTGTCCACTACAGGCATGCTCACTGGAGTCAAGGTGAGACTCTTCAGTGTGTCCACTACAGGCATGCTCACTGGAGTCAAGGTGAGACTCTTCAGTGTGTCCACTACAGGCATGCTCACTGGAGTCAAGGTGAGACTCTTCAGTGTGTCCACTACAGGCATGCTCACTGGAGTCAAGGTGAGACTCTTCAGTGTGTCCACTACAGGCATGCTCACTGGAGTCAAGGTGAGACTCTTCAGTGTGTCCACTACAGGCATGCTCACTGGAGTCAAGGTGAGACTCTTCAGTGTGTCCACTACAGGCATGCTCACTGGAGTCAAGGTGAGACTCTTCAGTGTGTCCACTACAGGCATGCTCACTGGAGTCAAGGTGAGACTCTTCAGTGTGTCCACTACAGGCATGCTCACTGGAGTCAAGGTGAGACTCTTCAGTGTGTCCACTACAGGCATGCTCACTGGAGTCAAGGTGAGACTCTTCAGTGTGTCCACTACAGGCATGCTCACTGGAGTCAAGGTGAGACTCTTCAGTGTGTCCACTACAGGCATGCTCACTGGAGTCAAGGTGAGACTCTTCAGTGTGTCCACTACAGGCATGCTCACTGGAGTCAAGGTGAGACTCTTCAGTGTGTCCACTACAGGCATGCTCACTGGAGTCAAGGTGAGACTCTTCAGTGTGTCCACTACAGGCATGCTCACTGGAGTCAAGGTGAGACTCTTCAGTGTGTCCACTACAAGCATGCTCACTGGAGTCAAGGTGAGACTCTTCAGTGTGTCCACTACAGGCATGCTCACTGGAGTCAAGGTGAGACTCTTCAGTGTGTCCACTACAGGCATGCTCACTGGAGTCAAGGTGAGACTCTTCAGTGTGTCCACTACAGGCATGCTCACTGGAGTCAAGGTGAGACTCTTCAGTGTGTCCACTACAGGCATGCTCACTGGAGTCAAGGTGAGACTCTTCAGTGTGTCCACTACAGGCATGCTCACTGGAGTCAAGGTGAGACTCTTCAGTGTGTCCACTACAGGCATGCTCACTGGAGTCAAGGTGAGACTCTTCAGTGTGTCCACTACAGGCATGCTCACTGGAGTCAAGGTGAGACTCTTCAGTGTGTCCACTACAGGCATGCTCACTGGAGTCAAGGTGAGACTCTTCAGTGTGTCCACTACAGGCATGCTCACTGGAGTCAAGGTGAGACTCTTCAGTGTGTCCACTACAGGCATGCTCACTGGAGTCAAGGTGAGACTCTTCAGTGTGTCCACTACAGGCATGCTCACTGGAGTCAAGGTGAGACTCTTCAGTGTGTCCACTACAGGCATGCTCACTGGAGTCAAGGTGAGACTCTTCAGTGTGTCCACTACAGGCATGCTCACTGGAGTCAAGGTGAGACTCTTCAGTGTGTCCACTACAGGCATGCTCACTGGAGTCAAGGTGAGACTCTTCAGTGTGTCCACTACAGGCATGCTCACTGGAGTCAAGGTGAGACTCTTCAGTGTGTCCACTACAGGCATGCTCACTGGAGTCAAGGTGAGACTCTTCAGTGTGTCCACTACAGGCATGCTCACTGGAGTCAAGGTGAGACTCTTCAGTGTGTCCACTACAGGCATGCTCACTGGAGTCAAGGTGAGACTCTTCAGTGTGTCCACTACAGGCATGCTCACTGGAGTCAAGGTGAGACTCTTCAGTGTGTCCACTACAGGCATGCTCACTGGCGTCAAGGTGAGACTCTTCAGTGTGTCCACTACAGGCATGCTCACTGGAGTCAAGGTGAGACTCTTCAGTGTGTCCACTACAGGCATGCTCACTGGAGTCAAGGTGAGACTCTTCAGTGTGTCCACTACAGGCATGCTCACTGGAGTCAAGGTGAGACTCTTCAGTGTGTCCACTACAGGCATGCTCACTGGAGTCAAGGTGAGACTCTTCAGTGTGTCCACTACAGGCATGCTCACTGGAGTCAAGGTGAGACTCTTCAGTGTGTCCACTACAGGCATGCTCACTGGAGTCAAGGTGAGACTCTTCAGTGTGTCCACTACAGGCATGCTCACTGGAGTCAAGGTGAGACTCTTCAGTGTGTCCACTACAGGCATGCTCACTGGAGTCAAGGTGAGACTCTTCAGTGTGTCCACTACAGGCATGCTCACTGGAGTCAAGGTGAGACTCTTCAGTGTGTCCACTACAGGCATGCTCACTGGAGTCAAGGTGAGACTCTTCAGTGTGTCCACTACAGGCATGCTCACTGGAGTCAAGGTGAGACTCTTCAGTGTGTCCACTACAGGCATGCTCACTGGAGTCAAGGTGAGACTCTTCAGTGTGTCCACTACAGGCATGCTCACTGGAGTCAAGGTGAGACTCTTCAGTGTGTCCACTACAGGCATGCTCACTGGAGTCAAGGTGAGACTCTTCAGTGTGTCCACTACAGGCATGCTCACTGGAGTCAAGGTGCGCTCCTGAGAAATGTAGGAAATCACTAACTCAAGCTTAAAAAGACGAGACCAGGTTGAAGAAAAGTGAATTCAAAAGAAAAAAGTAAATTCCAACAATTCATCACAACACAACGACTGGAATGCATTGAACATCTTAGGGATGAAACGATTACTGGTTTATTGATAAACCATGATAGAATTCCTTACGGTTAGTATTACTGTTTCAAATTTTAATTACCAGTAAAATCATGTTACCATGATCATCGTGATTGCAGTGCTTTGAAAAACACGGTAAATAAATACTGTCCGTCATCAACTCAAGTTAGCAACACTCTCCCAGACGCAGGCTGCGCAGCCTTGGTGAAACGGTTTCAGTGAGTCAGTACTTTTTGAACTATTTTCAGCACATTTTAGCAATAGCGCAATAACACTGATTACCATCATGGTCACTATAATCGTGATTAAAAACTGAAATGTGATGAGATTTTCATACCGTTGAACCTCTTATCACAGATGATATGAAGCCGTGCGGGAGCATCTCAGTGTCTTGTTTAACTTCGAGGTGCTAAAGTGCGTTCTTGTTTGTTGTCAGATCTCCCATGCAGCGGTCAGCGCTATCTGTCGCTCTGTGAAGCTGCAGTGCGAGCTGTACTCTTCTCGCCAAATAGCCATCTGCCTGGATCCGTACTGCGGGCTGGGCTTTGTCTTGTGGTGCCTGGCAAGGTACTGTAACACTCTCCTGCAATATAGTGCCAAAGTCACGCCCACTTCTGGGTTCGGTGCCTAAAGGATTTCATCCCCCATTTGATTTGATGAAACGTCAATGGGAAAATGAACGGGGAATTCACTTCCTTAGCGCCCCATGGAAAATCTGGCGCTGGCGAGACTTTGGCACTCTAGACTTTGGCACTCCATACACACATGACATGCTGTGTGGTGTGGTATTGTGTGTGTGTTCTCTCTCTCTCTCTCTCTCGCTCTTCACCCATCCACTCCACCACGTCTTGTGTCTTCTAGCGTGTACTCGGGTCACCAGTCCATCCTGATCCCTCCCTTCGAGTTGGAGAGCGGCCTGTCTCTGTGGCTGAGCACGCTCAGTCAGTACCGCATCAGAGACACCTTCTGTTCCTACTCCGTCATGGAGCTCTGCACCAAAGGCCTGGGCACACAGACAGACTTACTCAAGGTGAGGAGGAGATTGCTCAAGCGCACACTCGCAGAGAAAGCGACTCGTGAAGCACACAATGTGAAAATAGAGAGACTCCTTCTCCAAATACCGTAGTCATGTGTTGATGCCTGTGTATGAATTTCTTTCCAAAGCCCGGGGGGCTATTTTAAAGCAGTGGTTCTCAAAGTGGGGTCCTTGAGGGCGTTCCAGGGGTCCCCCAGCAAAATGGGGATAATTTATTTTCACTATAATTTCATTCATGGGGTGTGTCCCCATCGCCATGTCCTCAGTGCCTCCGGCCCAGGTGGGGTCGTCAAAAGGGCCTTTCTGTGTGGAGTTTGCATGTTCTCCCCGTGCTCCTCTGGGGTTTCCTCCAGATAGGAACCCCTCACTAAAAAAGCATATATATAATTTCATTCATAAGTAACACAATGACAGAATGTACTGTATGACTATTTTGTTCATGGGTTTCATACACGTTCTGTAATAAAACAACTAAAAGCCAAAATCGTATCAGATGGGCGATGCTGGGACAACATCTTCAAAATCAAATGGGGGTCAGTGGTCTAGTTTGTGTCAGTTTAGGGGTCCTTGATGTGAAAAGGTTTGAGAACCACTGCTTTAAAGAATCTAAAATATTAAATAGTTTAACACTTTTTTTGGTCGCTGTACAATTCCCTATGTGTTATTCCATAGCTTTGACAACTAAAATGTGGAAAAATAGTAAAGATAGACAGAAATGTGTGACCAAACTTTTGACTGTTAGTGTAGGTTTGACCACTGTGTGTGTGTGTGTGTGTGTGTGTGTGTGTGTGTGTGTGTGTGTGTGTGTGTGTGTGTGTGTGTGTGTGTGTGTGTGTGTGTGTGTGTGTGTGTGTGTGTTGTAGGCCCGGGGCGTGAACCTGTCGTGCGTGCGGAGCTGTGTGGTGATAGCAGAGGAGCGCCCCCGCCTGGCCCTCTCACACTCCTTCTCCAAGCTGTTCAAGGACGTGGGACTGTCCCCCAGAGCTGTCAGCACTGCCTTTGGCTCCAGGGTCAACCTGGCCATCTGCCTACAGGTACACTAACCCACTCAACACTGAGCTGGACTTTGAAGTCAAACCATGAATACCATCTAGACTAGAGTGTAAACCCAGTGTAGAGTATGAACCCAGTGTAGACTAGAGTGTAAACCCAGTGTAGACTAGAGTATGAACCCAGTGTAGACTAGAGTGTAAACCCATTGAAGAATAGAGTGTAAACCCAGTGTAGACTAGAGTGTAAACCCAGTGTAGACTAGAGTATGAACCCAGTGTAGACTAGAGTGTAAACCCAGTGGGAGCAGTGTGTACTGTATGTAGGTGTTCAAGTCAGGCCCTGTTCTGTATGTATCACAGGGAACCACTGGCCCTGATCCCTCAACAGTGTACGTGGACTTGAAGTCCCTCCGCCATGACAGGTGAGCACACATGCATCACTTTAACCACAGTGTCTACAAGTCTTTGAATGTGGGTCTTATGGGAGAAAACTCGACCAGGATGAGTGAGTGTCAGTCTGTACTGCAGGTTGGGATGAGTGGGTGTCAGTCTGCACTGCAGGTTGGGATGAGTGAGTGTCAGTCTGCACTGCAGGTTGGGAGCCAAGGAACTCAAAATGGGAATGATTACATAGAGCAGTGTTTCTCGATCCCGATAGGGGTACGTGACGGGGGCGGGGCTACTTGAGAGAAAGGGGGAAATGTAAGAATAAATCATGAAAACAAATGAAACGTTAAAATAAATCTGCTCAGGAGGCACTAATTGCAACTCTTTCATAGTCGGCTAGGAGGGGTACGTTGAAGAGGCGGATGGCAGTTGGGAAGAAACCGTCCATGTGGACGAGAGGTTCTGGTACCGCCAGATCTCAGTCCTCTGCCAAAGAGTTTATGACCTGGGTGGGTGGGAGTCTGCCATGATTTTCTGATACCACTTCAGCATCCTGGCAGTGTGCAGGTCCTGAAGCGGTGGCAGGCTGCATCCGACCACCTGATGCACTGCAGTCTGGAGATGAAAATGAACGATGAAAACAACCTTAGAGCCTCAGTGAGAGATGCCCCTTCCAGGACGTTCAGGCGCGCAACAAGCACAGACAGTTGGCAAACAATGATTCAATGTTGACAACAAAATGAACATAAAAAATACACATCATCGCCAACTCACCATTGTCATCATCAAGAGTATTATACACTGGACAGTATGATGAAGAGATAATGCATGAATGAGTGTACACATGCCTACTTGTGTGTGTGTGTGTGTGTGTGTGTGTGTGTGTGTGTGTGTGTGTGTGTGTGTGTGTGTGTGTGTGTGTGTGCGTGTGCGTGCGTGCGCGCGCGTGCGTGCGTGTGGCCATTGCAGAGTGAGGCTGGTGGAGAGGGGAGCACCTCAGAGTCTTCCTCTAATGGAGTCTGGCAAGGTGAGATGTTCCATTATTATGCATTCCCACAGTATACATTCAAGTGTTTGTAATGTTGTGCGTGTTCACCGTTGCTCTCTCACCACTTCTACATCTTCAGATATTGCCGGGTGTTCGAGTTATAATCGTCAACCCAGAGACCAGAGGTCCACTAGGTGACTCCCATCTAGGAGAGGTGAGAGGGGGCTGGGGAAAGGCACTCCCCTTTTGTGACACACACACACACACACACACACACACACACACACACACACACACACAGAGAACCCTTGCATGATAAAAATTACTATTAAAAAAATAATTATTAGTATAGTGACAAGACCAAGACCATAACATCAGTGTGCAGTGCCAGTGACCCAGTCAGCCCTGTGCTTCTCTCTGGCAGATCTGGGTGAACAGCCCTCACAGTGCCAGTGGCTACTACACCATCTATGGAGAGGAAAGTCTGCAGGCGGACCACTTCAACACCAAGCTGAGCTTCGGGGACCCGCAGACCTTATGGGCCAGGACCGGCTACTTGGGTTTCGTGAAGAGAACCGAGCTGCTGGACGCCAGCGGGGGTAAATAGGCCCTGCCACGGCTAAAGCCGAGCTGAAAAAAACCACACTGGTTCAGTCCGGTCTTATTTGGTTTATTATTTGCTAGATTATAGATTGATACATTTGAACAGTTACAGATTATTACAGAGTGTCGTAGTGGCTTAGTTAGTTGGCTAAAGGCCCAGACAGACCAAACCAACGAACAACAGCTAACTGTTGTCTCTCCTCAAAAAGTTGCACTGCAAAGACTACAGCCGACAGTCAACTTGTACGTACATTCTGCACTCTGCAGGCACTCTGTTTGGGGGTTTTCTGTTCTGGTACTGTAGACGTGTAGATGTATTTAACTGTTTGATACACTATGTACTTTTTTCAGATCAATTGTATTCTTAATCTTCTTCTTTTCCCATAGAAATGATTGGAGTGTGAATAGTGACATCTGGTGTCAATTTGTCAGCACTTTTAAAAGATGAACACTGTATAATGAATTCAACGTTTGGAGCTTTCAGACTGAACCAAGCACAACTAGCCTAAACATCTTCTCTATGGATCGTACTTTTCTATTTGTATTTATTCATTCTTTTATTTGATCTGTTATCTGTGTGCTCAGACCGTCATGATGCCCTCTTTGTGGTGGGCTCGCTGGATGAGACGTTGGAGCTGAGGGGGCTACGCTACCATCCCATCGATATCGAGACCTCAGTGTCCCGGGCTCACCGCAGCATCGCTGAGAGGTAAGAACATCGATACCTCAGTGTCCCACTAAGGGGGTTAACATTACTGGCAATTGGGGAGAACTGCTTCCTGTCCCAACTGCTTTCCTGTTAGAACTCTACTGGGTTTGGTTTCTATCCACATTGTAATCTAATTCTAGTCCACCAATAATCACTTTCTCCTCCTATTCCCTTTCCTCCCAGCGCTGTGTTTACATGGACCAACCTCCTGGTGGTGGTGTCGGAGCTGTGTGGTTCGGAGCAGGACGCTCTGGACCTGGTGCCTCTGATCACCAATGTGGTGCTGGAGGAGCACCACCTCATCGTGGGTGTGGTGGTCATCGTTGACCCCGGGGTCATACCCATCAACTCCAGAGGGGAAAAGCAGCGCATGCACCTCCGTGACTCTTTCCTCGCTGACCAGTTAGATCCCATCTATGTGGCTTACAATATGTGAGGGGTTGTTGGCCTTGGCTTGCGGGCTGAGCTGGACCACAGTCTGGCTACTGGACCCTCGTCCCGGCATATGACTGCTGGCTTCCCAGACAGGGCAAGGCAACAGCGTGGACTGTGTGAGACTGCGATAAGACTGGATACTGAATCTGATATAGCGCTGCATGTCTGGAACTGGACTTGTCATGTGTGGAGATATTCACTGTGTTGTATAGATTGAGTTTCGCCAATGGGACAGAGGGAACTAGACCAAACATGCCAAGAATGTTCTCCTACATTCGGACAAAAAATGATGAGTCCTGATTGCACTCTCAGAACCCCTTTTGAAATTAACTTTAATTAATATTAATGTCTTTGTGATCGTCCTTATCCTTATTCTGCACTTACCCCAAACCACTTGAGACACTTTCCTCTTTTTTCCCCCCTTCGGATTTCCCTTAGGATTTCAAAGAGCTGCTGAAACTAAATAACAAATCCACACAAATGCATGTGCTAACTCTTAGTCTATTTTCGCCGAGTCCGTCCATCCATCATCAACCACTTATCCGGAGTCGGGTCGCGGAGGTAGCAGTTCCAGCAGGGAAACGTCCTTTTCCCTGGCCACATTAGCCAGCTCTGACTGGGGGATCCCGAGGCGTTCCCAGGCCAGCGTGGAGATATATGATCTCTCCACCTCTCTGCCTTGTGGTCTCCTCCCAGCTGGACGTGCCTGGAACACCTCCCTAGTGAGGGGACCAGGAGGCATCCTTACCAAATGCCAAAATCAGCGCAACTGGCTCCTTTCTACGCAAAGGAGCTACTCTACTCTACTCCGAGTCCCTCACAGATGACTGAGCTTCTCAGCTTATCCCTAAGGGAGATGCCAGCCACCCTCCTGAGAAAACCCTTTTCAGCCGCTTGTGTCCGCGATCTTGTTCTTTTGTTCATGAACCATCCTTCATGAGCATAGGTGAAGGTAGGAACGAAGATCGAGCGGTAGATCGAGAGCTTTGCCTTCTGGCTCAGCTCTCTGTTCATCACAACGGTGCGGTAAAGCGAACGCAAATACCGCTCCCGCTGCTCCGATTCTCCAGCCCATCTGCCGCTCCATCGTCCCCTCACTCGAGAACAAGACCCCGAGATACTTGAACTCCTTCACTTGGGGCCAAGACTCATTCCCTACCTGGAGAAGTAGACAATCCACCAGTTTACTGCTGAGAACCATCATGGCCTCAGATGTTAGAGGTGCTGATCTTCATCCCAGCCGCTTCACACTCGGCTGCCAACCGATCCGGTGAGTGGTGAAGGTCCCAGACCGATGATGTCATCAGGACCATATTTTCACAGGGTGCTAAATAAAAGAGGGCACATGAAAACGAACCATGATCCTAATAATCATTCTCAGTTAGTGTACAATGTATAAAAAACCTTATATTGCCCCATGCTATTGAAGCCAAATAGACTTCCACAACTTTCCTGAGTTATGTCCTGCCTTATAAAACTTCGGCCATACATTCCTATGTTAATTTCTTAATGCATCTATTATTGATGGCTGTTTATCCATTCCCTTTTGACTTTGAGTAGTGGTGGAAATCCTGAATGATATCCAAAGGGATCAAAATGATAGATGATCGAGGCCATATTCTGTACTGTACCTATTAAGGCCTCTTTGTATTTTAGATATACTGTATGTGACCGTGTAGATATGTTGTAACTGTATAAATGTATAAATGCTTGACTCATCTCGCTCAACTAATGGTTTCTGAATAGCTAACCTAGCTGTGAGATGAGAACGGTTTAGTCAGGATAAATATAATTATAACATTGCACTTTCTCTAAAAATGGTCTATTTTATTATAAAAATGAGGCATTGTTACTAATGGTTCAGGAGCATATATTATCCTGAGGAATCCTGCTTGAGCAGCTGGCAAGAGTCTACATGGAGCCTGGAGGGCTATTGTTATTAGTGCCAGGACTAGGATCTATTCTTGTAGGCCATGGAAACAGTTTTTTTTTTTTTTGGAGAATGCTAAAACCAATATGACTGTTTTCATTCTAGCAGGTTTGAGGGGAGGGGGGAGGGGGGAGGGATGCCCACAACTGCTGTTCACTTAATTTCTGCCATTGCACATGGCATCATCTTAGCTTTTGTATTTATGGTCCTTTCTGTTTCCTCTCCACACTCAGATTAATTCAAGCTGCCTGTTTGGTCTTGCATTTGGTCTGTTTTGTAATGCATTACTTTGAATACCAACTAGAGTGTTGGTGAAAAGGCTGTAGTCGATACAACCATGCCATGGTGTTTTGGGATTATTTTCTATGTTGAATCACTGGATTTATAAGCCCTTGAAAATGCAATTGCAAAGCTGAGCCACATTTGAAATGTCTTCGATCGACAAATACAGGTATGTTAATTGTATAAAACGAAGGCGTCAACATTCATTCACATCGAGACGTATTCACAAATCGCTGTCTTATATGCTCCCTGCAGTTCTGTGCTTTCCTTGTGCTCCTTGCAATAATTTATATGTTCATTGTAGTGGATTATTTGTCTACGACGAACCTTTACCGTTAACATGTAAATAGATTGTTTTGTAGTTTTTTTTGACTTTTCATTTAATGTATATGAATATTAGAGATTTTAATTGTATTTCTGTCCCAGTATAACATTCAATCATGCCAAACACAATATTAGAAACATCTTTGAGCAGAAAAGACGTACCGGTATCATGTTATTTTAAATGAATTATTACTATTTTAAAAAGAACTTCTACTGTTGGAATATTTGAATTAGCGCACACACTGTGCACTGGTTGTACTCGAGTTGCTACGTGACTTGTCTGCACCACAGATGTGAGTGGATGATTTAAGTATCCCTACCTGATGGTTTCAGTAGATACCTTCAGTCTTTGAGATCAAATGGTTGAGATCGGGTTTTTAGTTATAATGTCCACTTAACCCATTGATACCTGATGCAGCATTTGCGTGTATATCCCTCATTTGTGTGTGTATCCCTTTAAGACCGCGAACCGCGTTAACGCGGTTCGCGGTCTTAAAGGGATACGCACACAAATGCTGCATCAGGTATCAATGGGTTAAAGAAAGGAAAGAAAAAAAAAGTGCATCATGTCTTTGCTTTAACTTTGCATCCCACGTTTGCAGCAGAACGGTTGCATGACTCAGCCGAGCACAAGAAGAAATCAGCTTGAGGCACATCTTTTGAGGCACAAGTGGGAGACCGTTTCTTTTTCATAAGTCACTTATAAATATAGATATTTGTATATTCAGGGAACAAAACGTTAACACAGGGATGGACCAGATGGTCCCTTGGTGCAATCTGTGAATACTACCCATAATAATGTAGATGTTTGTCAAAGAACTTGCTTGTTATTAAGGCAGACGTTGCAAATCTAGTGAGTAAAAAGAGGGGTTACCGGGATCCAGGTACATCTACCTGCTTCCCAGAAGGCTTCCTTTTGGTTTCGGCTCTTTTTCTCTCTAAGTTCTTACACACTATGCAATCCCAATGACAGTACAGTTTAATCACAAAGCTTGTACAGCCTGGTGAAAATACACAATGCTTATACATTTTGTAATAAATAAAAACTGAATATTGACTCAACAAATTCAACCAGTGTTGTACATAAGACTATATTAATCTCTTGAGTTGTTCTATCAATATTTTGTGTATGCATCTTGGTATGTTGTATAGCCTATTAATTTGGTGGTGAATTCCAAGCTGGTCTGTGAGGGAGTGATGAATCTTGGATGCTATAGGGAGGAATTTTATCCCGTATACAAAATAAAGATGGTAGAGTCCTCCCCATTTTCTCACTTATTTTCTATTTTGGTTTGTTGTAATTGCTGTTTTATACTTCATGCAAAAGTAATGCAAAATAAAAAAACAAAACCGTTTTACTATAGGTATCCTGATTTCATTGATAAGTTATGTAACATTGAAGTGTAATGTTGGTTTGTTGGATTCATTAAATTGATCACCTGACCTGTGTAAAAAAAAGTCTCATGGATGCCCTAACCTCGCGTCACCAGGCTCTTCTCGGCGAGAAAGAGCCCACAATTGATTTTGTCACCCTACTGGTTCCGGCCTAGAGCCCGCCCTAGACCGGATGGCAGCGTTTCTAGCTCGTCAACTTTCACGTTAACTTGACAATTTGACCCAAGTATCAGAACGGCAAACAACAAAACAAAAGATGGACGTACCGAAGTTCTTTTAGAAACATTGCGGATTCACAATCTCACATCTTTTAAGCCAATACAGAAGCTTTGCATCAGACAATCGAGGGAAGAGACATCAAGCTAACAGCAACACAGATGTTTTTTGGCGCACTGCCTTCCGGTGTTCATTCTGGTTCCGTGGTTTACGCCCCATGACAAAAAGCGGGGTGGAAGGTGCCCAGACTATGGATAACCTAACGGGGGTTCCTCTGCCTTTCCGACATGCTGCCACTCCGAACGTTAACTTCCATTATTCGGACTGGCGGTCGTTCACCTTAGAAGCCGCAATGCCGACCTTAGGTTTAGGCGTGGGGGTGGGAGAGGTTAGGTTTTGGGTTAGGGTCTGGGGGAGGTTAGGTTTAGGCATGGGGGGAGGTTAGGTTTGGCGTGGGGGCTGGGAGAGGTTAGTGAAAAACGGGGAATATAGACCCCCTTTCTGAGTGCCGATATTTCGGAGTGGCAGAACGTCGGAGTGGCAGCACGTCGGAGTGGCAGCATGTAACCGCCCTAACGGTCTTCCCAGCTCATTGATATTATGGTTACCTATCTCTAGGCCTATAGTGACCGCACTTTGAAAACCGATTAACACGATTACGATTTCAGACGGAAGCCCGTCTTTATTGTCACACGAACACACTACAACAAATATGTGAAATATGTCCTCTGCATTTGACCCATCCAGGCTTGTCATTTCCTCCGGGGGGCAGGCCAGGAGCAGTGGTCGCTATTTCTTTCCAGCGCCCGGGGACCATCATTGGACCAACTTCAGATGTTGTCGTCACTGGTCGGATGACGATCTTCTGCATGTTTTTAGTGGGGGGTTATGTACGGAGGAACCCCCTGGGGGGTACGGGGAGAACATGCAAACTCCACACAGAAAGGCCCTTTCGATGAGATAGCCCACCTGGGCAGTAGGCACTGAAGATATGGGGGGGGTCACAACTCCAGCGCCCACAGTGTCCCAGGCGAGAATCGAACTCAGGACCTTCTAGCTGTGAGGCGACAGCGCTACCGACCGCTAGGTTACTTTGGCATTCATGCTTCACGCTGATGGATATTTACATAACATGATTTTGTTAGATATATTGACTAACATATTATTTGGACTAATAAATTATAATAACATGAACCATGTAAAACTTGTCTAATATGTATTTTGTGGACAAAAAATACACCCCTCCACCACTCAGCTTAACTCCCATTGGCTGTTGCCACTGGGTCACTCAGATTTCAGTCTAGACCAGTGATTCTCAAAGTGGGGTCCGGGGGCCCCCAGGGGACCTTGAGGAGGGTCCATGGGGTCCCCAACAAAAAAGGCGATTATGTATTTCACTATAATGCCATCCATAATAAGTAACACAATGCCAGAATGTATGATTGTTTTGGTCATGAGTTTCAAACACTTTCTGTAATAAAACATCCAAAAGCAAAAATCTGAGACCCTGGGACAAAATCTTGTTGAAAAAGTCTGACAACTACACTGCCCTATTTAGTATTCGGGTCTACTATCAAAGTACACAGACTGCACATCTGTGACTCCAGTGCCTCTAGCCACACAGAAAGCATTAACCAACAACACTCACACACTAACAAGAAACTTATCTAGCACAGCACACAGCCAATGTGCCCCATAAATCTGTAATCAGAATAATTTCTACCAAATGTTCGATACTTTCTCTCACTTTCGGTGTGATAAGCTAAAGCCACTATGAAAGTTAGCTGGACCTTCACAGTAGGCTACATGATGACAAGAGTAGTGGCTTTCTCAATTGTATTGAAGCTGCCAAGCATCCTACATGTCTATTTCAGATTTCAACATTAAAATGCCAACAAGCTAACATTGAGCGTCCACTACCATTTTTCAGTCTGTTTTATTTCATGAGTTCTGAGGTTTTGTAGACTTTTTTGCACTACAAATAGGCCTACACAATGAAAAAGCACAACTCTCCAAATACAATACAATGTTATGATTATGTGGGCAGCAGGAAAGTCATGTTTGCTGAATACAGTAAAAGTTAGTAAAGTCTCAAAGCAACAGACTACTTTAATTTTCAAACAGAGCCTGCTTTTGTGGCGTCTGCCTCCCGGGAACCAATCACAAACACCTTTAATAGCTTGAGATACGCCACTCCAGGCTCCGAAATGGTACTCTTCCGATCTCCTAAATGGGCGTGGTCATCAGCTAGTGATTGGCTGTCTTGTCAATGGTATGAAACCTCATTGGCTGACCAGTCTCCTAAGTGGGCATGCGCTATGGCACAGATACAGGAAGTGCCTGGACGTTGGGGGTGTCATATTAAATGTCTCTGTCACAAACAAAGGAAAAAATTGCGTCATATGTCCTGGCTCGGACGCACCGCCCATTTCCATTGGAAAAAAAACGCCCAGCTATTAGCTGACGTCTGTTTTTAGCTTTTAGCCATCGCTTCTAGCTAACTTTAACCAAATACTTTTTTAAATATCCAAATTGTATACACGGATTGCCGTCGTAAAGTCCGGGCTGAGAACAGGAACACATGAAAGGTAAACTTGTGGCTAGCTGCAGAGCGGTGTGATCGTCAGTCTGCTCTGCTATGTGTGTGCTGGTAATGGCGGCTGCTACTCCGTCAAGACCTCGTCGTTTTACGAAAGAGAAGGTGTAGTTAGCTTAATGGCTCCCTGTATCGCTGACGTCTATTGACGCGGCTACTGCGTGCCAGTGACAGTCGCACATATTTGCTCATTGAGACAAAAGCTCATCCATCCTATGAACCATACCAGCCAACCGCTCCCTAGTAGATAGCTAGCTAGAAAACCTTTGTTTATAGCGAAGTGTTTTAAGTTTGTTACATTACCCTCCTCCGTTTAACTTAGCTAAAGCTAGCGTTAACTAGCATCGTTAACATGGGGGAAATTCAGACATTAGCAGCACCGTTATCTGACGAATAACACCACTTTAGTGAAATTACGCTAAGTTATTCATGTGTAGGTCTCAACAAGCAAAACATTGTTCGAATGGCTTTCAGTTTTATTGAATAAGCCAGCATGGCCTAGCTGTGTAACGCAACTTTAGTTGCCCGGTGGGCTAACGTTAACACGGTTGAACCAAAGAGGAAGTCGGTTTTAAGTTAACGTTACCTTCAACCGACCAACAGATAAAGTTGCAAACAAGCGATGGTTTGATCTAAACATTGTTTATTATTAGCTCTTCTTAGCGTAACGTTAGTCATACTAATTATAATCTGTGAATAATGCTTCCGACCGATATTGTAACTTTACAGGCTACTGCGGAGTGCAGCAAGTTGGCATCCCAACCAGAGACTCTTAATTGGGGCCATTGCGAAACATTAACTGATGTATCTACTGTCACCAGTGACTATGGAAGAAGTACAGCAGGGCAGCAATGGCACAGAGTCTCAGACTGTCACCATCCCCACCACCATCACAGCCTCTCAGATCTCACAGATAGCCCAACAGGTAAGACAATTGTCCTGTCTGATCCCTTTCAATATATTGTGACCTATGGTATGCTGCTTAATAACTATCTCATAAGCACTGCAATGACCAAGGCACACTGGCACTGCTCTATTCTAGGAAGGTTCCTAGTAGAGGATGGGTCAAGTGCAGAGGAAAAATGTCCCTATGGGGACAATAGAGGACTTAACTAACTATTGTTAAAAGTAAAACTACTATTCGGTTTTGTCTAGACTGGCATGCTCTGCTCACTGCACAGTGCACACTAAAAAGTCTTAATTCATTTACATTTTTAGCAAGTTTAATTTGTTTACTCCGACAACGACATCAAGTTAAAGGTGAAGATTAATTAAAGATTTTCAGACAACTACATTTTCATAGCATTGATATTGTCTGTGAGAAATATTACAAGCTAGACTTTATTAGCAATGCTAGTTAAAGTCAATAGGAAAGTAAACAATCTCTTTTAAAATGGCATTGCATACAATAATCACACAGAAGTCCTTTGAAATGGCTCAATTACTTATTCTTACTAGTGTAAACTTCTTATTATAGTAAAATAACTTTTGTAATTCACAAAATACATTTCACACAGTTTTTAATATGGGAAGGATTATTGCATTGAATGCATTCAACTTATGCTTTAGTATGGGGCATCATAGCATCCAATACATGCTCAGAAAAACCTCCCTGGATAAAAGATGAAAAAAAAAAAATGCTAGCTTCAGTGTAGGACATTTAAAAAAAAAAATTTGGGGGCAACTTTTGCCCCCACCACAAAATGGGGGTATTTAGTATTTACAACATTTTGGGGGCACTTGAAAAAATTGAAATTAGTGCATAAAGTTGCTAGGAAGTTGCTTTCCAAGGGGAAATTCATTTTCTAAAGTGCAGTGTGAACAACAACGCTGTTTGTGTGTGTTCTCCTGGCACCCAGCTTGCAGGTGAGTGTGTGTTAGAGATGGAAATTAAATTGTCAAAATCTGGGGGTCAATTTTTGCCCTGGTTTCTAGGGGCATTCTGAGATTTCTTGCTGTATTTTTGCCCTTGCCCCTGGCTAATTTCCTCCACAGGCTGGCTTATCTGTAAAATTGTCATTCTGGTTCATTTTTGATAGTTATTATCCTGCCCCCTGCAACACATTATATAGCCTATTATATTATCCAGCGATTATCCAGTTGTTGAAAAAAAATTGCAGTCACATGATACAGTACAAAGACAGATATGAGGAAAAAAGATGAATTCATGAAACCTTAGGGTAAGGCAGTGGTTCTCAACCTTTTTGGTCCTAAAGCACACTGTAATAAAAAGGACCAAATTGTTGGCATGCTGGTGGCTCATGTAGCTGCAATGTCCTGGAGTTGAATCTCTTCCCTCTTTGGTGTCGCTCTCAACTGTACTGTCCACTAAAGCAGAAATGCCATCAAGATAATCCTTTCTCTCTTTTTTTAAGGACAAATTTGTAATCGCACATTATTATTGACTTCTCTAATCCAGGTATATGAGTGATTTCTTTCGTGTCCCATAAAATTTAGTTTAATCAGAGGGAAAGTAAATACAGTGTGAGTTTATGAAAAACACTTACCGGTATATATTGTATTCACTGTTCTGAGTAGGTTTATTAAAATAAGCTTGTTTAATATTTGAATAAAGTGACATGGTATGTGTCTGACATCACTCTTTGGCGCACTGATTGAGAACAACTGGCATAACATATTTCACACCATATTGTGGATTTATTTTGAAATTGATTTTGGATTCTTATAGATGTCTTTCGGCGGTTCTCCTTTGACGGTGGTGCAGCTGCCAGGAGGTCAGTTTCAGGTTCAAGGAGTGATCCAAACTGCCCAGTCTTCAGTAATCCAGTCCCCTCAGGTTCAGACTGTACAGGTGAGACCAGCTTCCAGCTCTGTTAGTACTGTCTTGTTTTGGAAAGATGGTGTTGGAGAACATTTTCCTATTTCATGCGTCCATTATAGTTAGGATCTGATAGAATACAGTCAACAATCTGTAGGCACATCTCAATCAGACTCACACACTCTAGCTCGGTATTTTCCCCCTTAAAGGCTTCAGTTATTCGTTCAAATACATACACGTGTATTTTCATACACACATGTATTTTCATACACATACTCTCCTCAAACATTCACACACATTTAGTCTCACGTGACCTCACAGAAATCCTAATCCATCATGTCCTGTCCTCCTTATCAGCAATGCCTCTGACTCTCCACACTATCTCTGACGTTTCATCCCACATGATGATGTCATCTCTGTACCACTACAACACGGACTCTGTTTCGCTCATCTCCATAGAAACGCTTACTTTGGCCACCATTATTCACATGCACCTTGTGAATTCTCCTCGTTCTTCACAGGAGCAGGGTTCAGACAGTGACGACTCACAGGACTCGTCAGACAGTGGAACTGCAGCCCAAAAGACCAGAGAGATACTGGCAAGACGACCCTCATACAGGTGCACCACCGAGACACACACACACACACACACATGCATACACACACACACACACACATACAGTAAAACAGAGATTCAGAACAGACCAATGGACTTTCTTCTGTTGTCTTGTAGGAAGATCCTAAATGAACTCTCTGAGGAAGTGACATCACACAATGATGACGCCTCGACAGGAGTGACAGGTGTTACCGTGCCCACCACCCAAATCTACCAGACCAGCAGCGGCCAGTACAGTATGAACGCCTCCCTTCCTACTACACACACTAAAACACAGTAGTATGAACGCCTCCCTTCCATGGGGAGTTTGGTCCATTGGTCACTTTACGCAATATGTGATGAGAGGATTCAGTGTGGTCCTTTAAGTTAAAGTAGTCTAATTGGAAGATGTAACTTGCCCTGACTGTTAACCTAGCCAGCAGGAGTCTC
Source organism: Poromitra crassiceps (assembly GCF_964638095.1). NCBI lineage: Eukaryota > Metazoa > Chordata > Actinopteri > Beryciformes > Melamphaidae > Poromitra > Poromitra crassiceps. Next base: position 1,519,704 of record NC_139650.1, read on the forward strand.
ATTTTAACACAGGACATATGCAATTCTGATGCCATCTGTCTGTTTATTCTAGTTACCATAGGGGCTAATGGCACCATCCAGCTGGCCAGTCCAGGGACTGAAGGCCTTCAGGGACTACAACATGTACTCAACATGGCCACCTCTGCAGCCCAGCAGCAAGGCACCACCATCCTTCAGTATGCCCAGACAGCTGACGGCCAGCAGATACTGGTGCCTAGCAACCAGGTGGTCGTACAAGGTGAGTCAAAAGTAGAAAAGTTAGTCTGGAAGCCTGCTGCTAATAGATCCTCTCCTATGTCAAGGAGCCTAGTCCTATGTCCTATGCGTGTTCTCGTTAGGTGACGCTCAGCTGCAGCCTGCTCTGTGTGGGCATTACATTACATCCATCTATCTATCTTGTATAAAAGGGGCAAGTGGGCAATCTCGGTCTGTTCTCTGTGTGTTCTCTGTTTCAATGTTTGTCCCACTGATGATGTCATAAGAGCAGAATCATCTTATGACATCAGGGCTGGGGGCGAGCTGTGTATCCGTCAAGCAAACACCCTACCATCTTTCAAACAGGCCCTCAAGACCCACCTCTTCAAACTCGCCTTCACCTGCTAACCCCATTACTTATTTTCTATTAATGTTTACTACTACAAATGTACTTATTCAATGATTTTACTCTGTGTGTAAAGCGACTTTGAGTACCTCGAAAAGAGATATATAAGTTGAATGTATTATTATTATTATTATTATTATTATTGTTTAAATTTTGACCAATTTACCGCTGACCTTTCTCCGCTCTACCTTGCGGTGAGAAAAGAGAAGATGGCTTATCATCACGTAGAGGCAGCTTTAGGCTTTACCGTCGTCCCCTGACAGTCACTTTGAACTCTCATGACCCCTGACTGTCACTTTGAACTCTCATGACCCCTGACTGTCACTTTCCTCTCAGGTGCAGGGGGAGAAATGCAAACATACCAGATCCGCACAGCGCCCGCCTCCAGCACCCTGTCTCAGGTCGTCATGACCTCTCCTATGGGACTGCCTGAAGGCAAGCCTGGTGACCCAACATTTAAGAGGGAAATCCGCCTCGCAAAAAACAGGTATGTATAGACAGTGTATCTGGTGTCTGGACAGTGAAAAATAATCCATGTCAGAACAAATATAATGTCTCTCGGAAAATAAATTGAGTTATTGTAGAAACTATTAAAGGAGAATTTTGTTTTTTTTTAACCTGGACCCATCTCCTGGCAATAATTATGATTTGGCCACTCACCCAGCGATGTCCGCGGCGTTTCTGGCCGTCCTAGCGTTGTTTTGAGATCAATAGCGTCCAAGTCAGTTGTAAAATGGAGCTGATTTGGGGCCAAGTGTGAGCCTGTCTTTCCTGCATCTAAATAGCTATTTTTATTCCCGTTTTCGCCATATATCGTCGTAATGTGATCCCTCAACATCCACCAGAGTGATATTTCGCCCCAGGCCATTTCCTGGAGTCTCCCAGGGATCAAATTGCCTCAAACGTGATCTCGGTCACCAAGTCTCGTAAAGTCCCGCGATACTTTCCTGCCGACTGGCCAACTACAGGTAGGACGCTTTGCGGTGGTGGTTTTAGCGTAACCTATGTGGGGTTTGGCATAACCTTCGTTATTTCGAATCCAACATAGGTTACGCCAAGTAAGGCAAGTCTAGTTTAGGCAAGTCTAGTTTAGCCGGACTGTGAATGCAGCCTTTCAGGAACTGACATTTTTGACGATGACTTTCTGTCCATAAATGATACTAGAGCCTCTTTTACTGTCGGTCCCTGAAGATACTTTCTCCCTAATGAAAGCCAGACGATACTTCCTATAATGAAAAAAAGCGACATCCAATTTCACGTACCCAAACAGATGTATGTAATACTTTCACTGCCCTGGCACGGGCTACATGCTCCTATCCACTTCAAAAAATAGTACTTGTTTTTTAGCTACTTTTTAAAAATGTATTTGTGCATAATAGGAGATGTAGCATGTGCCAGTGTTTTCACTGCTAAGCAACAAAAGCAGTAGATGGTGTTATTTAATAGCAATCGGTTGAGTAGGAATCAGAAAAAAAGCCTAATAATTATTACTCTCATATGGCCAGGATACATTCCTTATCTACACTTATATGCTCTTTTAAAATCATTCTACTCAATGGGGCTGACTCGAAACTTTTCTTTTTCTTGCTCCGTCAGAGAGGCAGCCCGCGAATGTCGCCGGAAGAAAAAGGAATACGTGAAATGTCTGGAAAACCGCGTGGCCGTTCTCGAGAACCAGAACAAGACCCTGATCGAAGAACTGAAAACATTAAAGGAGCTTTATTGTGTTAAAACAGGATAACCTGTTTGAGTTGAGGTCAGAGGTCGAGGAGTGACACTATGGCAACAGCAAGGCACAGCTCTGCCATTCGGACATCATGGGGTTATCTGGGAACACTTAATTTCTGGCCTCCAGTTTTTTGTTATTCTGTTTGATACAAAAGTGATATGTGACGGGCGGCAGTGAGACATACCCATATCAAACACAAAAGAGAAATTGGCAGTTTTTTTCACCTGCTGTTTTTTTAGATTTGCTAATACTATGTTTATATTTGTGTATATTTTGAATACATGGGAGGATGACTATGTGAGCTTTATCTTTGACGTTCAATTTCGTATGATGTCTTTCCCTTTTTGTCTCTTTAGAATCAGCTTATTTTATGATGTTTTTTAAAACGTTGCTGTAGGAATCTTTTTTTAATCTTCTAACACCATCCGCAGAATTTTTACTGTATGATTACTACAAAGACGTAATTCCTATTTCTTATGTGAACCAGCAATTCCACCTTATTCCCCCTTAAGGAGATGTTACAATTGTCATTCCTTATATTTGTGCAATGGAATATAAAGGGTATTAGGAAACATGTCATTAAGTACAGCTAGTTTGGCTGTTACTCGGCTGTTAGGAAACATGTCATTAAGTACAGCTAGTTTGGCTGTTACTCGGCTGTTACTTAGACAATCAGGGAAAAGGCACCAAGTCCAGGTCATATTTATTTTGTACATCTTGGGAGGGGTGAGGGTGAAGAGCAAACAAAATGTATGAAATTTTGCTGATTCTGTAACTAAATAAATATATTTTCACTCTACATATATCTGTGTAACGTGTAAATAGGTCAAAAGAGTAGATATCGGCACACTGGCGCAGCTCCCAATATTTATTGGCTACAATTGCAACGTTTCAACCCAAAAAGTGGGTCTTCATCAGGCAATATTGGGAGCTGCTCCAGTGTATGCATGTACTCTTTTTACCTTCATATATTTGTATCCGGCACCTGGCCTTCACTTTGTGACATTTTCCCAATTAAAACTCATTTTTTAAATCGCAACACAACAATGTTCAACTTTCCATTTTAAATTCGGTGCTTTTTCATTTTAAAGTACATTTTACACCAGTGCTTTACTTCTACTGGGGTAAATGAACAGCAAAATAATAATACTTCTAACTTGAGTGGGAAATTCCGGCACTGTACTACAGTATCTACCACTGGTAGGAAGTTAGGGACTAAAATTACTTTGTCCTAGGGAACATGATTGCATGACGCATGATTGGCTGCAAAGACATAAATTGTGTAGCAGAACATTTATTTTCACTTCTTGTGGCCAATCGGAGAAAAGTACGGTGAAAACAGTGTTTATTACCGTTGTCAAATTAAGCAGAATGAAAACAGTCGGGCTGACAGGGTTACAGTTGCCTTCTACTGCAAATTAGGGCTTTCATACGTATTTCATTAACACTACCAAAATGATAACCTTATTGCTATTCGTTAATAATCTTACATGTGTGTTGAACACTCTTCGTCGTCATTGCATTGTCATTTACCACGTTATGATCCTCTCAGAAAATAAAGTAAGCTAATGTTACTATTAGTGTTGTCGATTTATTGTTTTTGATGTCATGTTATTTTGTAGGCTACAACCTGTCATGCTCAATAAGTGTGTTCAGGAACAACTTTGCTGTGCAGTGGAGTACCACAGAGTACCACAGGGATGATGTACTGTCTGTTTGTCATCACTTCCTGCTTCCCTCATCAGGAAGTCAATGGTTTTTTTCTACGGGGTTTTGGGTTAAATGCCTGAAATATGGTCTGTGGTTAACGAAAGTTTATGAAACTGTGGGCTTTGTAATCTTCACAAATGAGGACCACTTTTATGACTTTTGAAGTGTTTTCTGAAAGTGGTCCTCATTTGTGAAGATCATCTTGCTGACACAAAGGCCGCTGATGGGGCAATATGCAACTAATTTAACACACGTGCATAATTCATACATTTTTTTTTTTTACCTTTATTTATACAGGGGGAGTCTCACTGAGAGCAATGCTCTCTTTTTCAGGAGTGCCCTGTTCACATTCACACACACATTCATACCTGGAAGCTGGATTTTTGGATGTCTATAAAAAATATTCTCCACTGTTTTTCCTGCTTTATTGGAACAGCCAACCACACAACAAAAGGTGACCATGATGTTTGTCGGACTAGGCAATTCTTCTGCAAAGCCTAAATTATTACTGAGCATCCAGGTAGTGTAGCGCTAGATTACCTGCCTACCAACACGGGGGGTCACAGGTTCGCGCCTCTCCGTGTCACGTCCGGCTTGGTCGGGCGTCCATACAGGCACGATTATCTGTGTCTGCAGGTGGGAGGCCGGGGGAAATTGGGCAGAAAATGGGAAGGGGGGGGCGAATCAGAAAAAAAGCCTAATAATTATTACTCTCATATGGCCAGGATACATTCCTTATCTACACTTATATGCTCTTTTAAAATCATTCTACTCAATGGGGCTGACTCGAAACTTCTCTTTTTCTTGCTCCGTCAGAGAGGCAGCCCGCGAATGTCGCCTGAAGAGAAAGGAATACGTGAAATGTCTGGAAAACCGCGTGGGCGTTCTCGAGAACCAGAACAAGACCCTGATCGAAGAACTGAAAACATTAAAGGAGCTTTATTGTGTTAAAACGGGATAGCCTGTTTGAGGAGAGGTCAGAGGTCGAGGAGTGACACTATGGCAACAGCAAGGCACAGCTCTGCCATTCGGACATCATGGGGTTATCTGGGAACACTTAATTTCTGGCCTCCAGTTTTTTGTTATTCTGTTTGATACAAAAGTGATATGTGACGGGCGGCAGTGAGACATACCCATATAAAACACAAATGAGAAATTGGCAGTTTTTTTCACCTGCTGTTTTTTTTGATTTGCTAATACTATGTTTATATTTGTGTATATTTTGAATACATGGGAGGATGACTGTGTGAGCTTTATCTTTGACGTTCAATTTCGTATGATGTCTTTCCCTTTTTGTCTCTTTAGAATCAGCTTATTTTATGATGTTTTTTAAAACGTTGCTGTAGGAATCTTTTTTTAATCTTCTAACACCATCCGCAGAATTTTTACTGTATGATTACTACAAAGACGTAATTCCTATTTCTTATGTGAACCAGCAATTCCACCTTATTCCCCCATAAGGAGATGTTACAATTGTCATTCCTTATATTTGTGCAATGGAATATAAAGGGTATTAGGAAACATGTCATTAAGTACAGCTAGTTTGGCTGTTACTCGGCTGTTAGGAAACATGTCATTAAGTACAGCTAGTTTGGCTGTTACTCGGCTGTTACTTAGACAATCAGGGAAAAGGCACCAAGTCCAGGTCATATTTATTTTGTACATCTTGGGAGGGGTGAGGGTGAAGAGCAAACAAAATGTATGAAATTTTGCTGATTCTGTAACTAAATAAATATGTTTTCACTCTACATATATCTGTGTAACGTGTAAATAGGTCAAAAGAGTAGATATCCGCACACTGGCGCAGCTCCCAATATTTATTGGCTACAATTGCAACGTTTCAACCCAAAAAGTGGGTCTTCATCAGGCAATATTGGGAGCTGCTCCAGTGTATGTATGTACTCTTTTTACCTTCATATATTTGTATCCGGCACCTGGCCTTCACTTTGTGACATTTTCCCAATTAAAACTCATTTTTAAAATCGCAACACAACAATGTTCAACTTTCCATTTTAAATTCGGTGCTTTTTCATTTTAAAGTACATTTTACACCAGTGCTTTACTTCTACTGGGGTAAATGAACAGCAAAATAATAATACTTCTAACTTGAGTGGGAAATTCCGGCACTGTACTACAGTATCTACCACTGGTAGGAAGTTAGGGACTAAAATTACTTTGTCCTAGGGAACATGATTGCATGACGCATGATTGGCTGCAAAGACATAAATTGTGTAGCAGAACATTTATTTTCACTTCTTGTGGCCAATCGGAGAAAAGTACGGTGAAAACAGTGTTTATTACCGTTGTCAAATTAAGCAGAATGAAAACAGTCGGGCTGACAGGGTTACAGTTGCCTTCTACTGCAAATTAGGGCTTTCATACGTATTTCATTAACACTACCAAAATGATAACCTTATTGCTATTCGTTAATAATCTTACATGTGTGTTGAACACTCTTCGTCATCATTGCATTGTCATTTACCACGTTATGATCCTCTCAGAAAATAAAGTAAGCTAATGTTACTATTAGTGTTGTCGATTTATTGTTTTTGATGTCATGTTATTTTGTAGGCTACAACCTGTCATGCTCAATAAGTGTGTTCAGGAACAAGTTTGCTGTGCAGTGGAGTACCACAGAGTACCACAGGGATGACCCAGAAGTCATCACTTCCTGCTTCCCTCATCAGGAAGTCGATGGGTTTTTTCTGTGGGGTTTTGGGTTAAATGCCTGAAATATGGTCTGTGGTTAACGAAAGTTTATGAAACTGGGCTTTGTAATCTTCACAAATGAGGACCACTTTTATGACTTTTTAAGTGTTTTCTGAAAGTGGTCCTCATTTGTGAAGATCATCTTGCTGACACAAAGGCCGTTGATGGGGCAATATGCAACTAATTTAACACACGTGCATAATTGATACACTTTGCATTTTTTTTTTTTTACCTTTATTTATACAGGGGGAGTCTCACTGAGAGCAATGCTCTCTTTTTCAGGAGCGCCCTGTTCACATTCACACACACATACCTGGAAGCTGACCAGTACAACCACAGTCTGATCTGCTGGCCACTGATCAGCTCCACTGGAGCAGTTGGGGTTAAGGGCCTTGCTCAAGGGCACCTCAGTGGTGGTAATGAGGGAGGGGCAAGCGCTGCCTTTTCACTTTCCCCACCCAGATTTATCCTGCCGGTCCCGGGGATTGAACCGATGACCTTCCGGTCACAAGCTCGCTTCTCTAACCATTGGGCCACCACTGTCCTTCAATATCTGTTCGACTGACAGACGATGCAATGTGCAATAAGGAATATGCCTATGCAACACCACCGACAATATACCTCCCTAGGAGGAGACGATGACAATCACGTGGCGCTACCACTGCGCCACGTGACACCCCTTAAGAAACAAGACTAGGCAAGCCTAGTTTAGCCGGACTGTGAATGCAGCCTTTCAGGAACTGACACATTTGACCGTGACTTTCTGTCCATAAATGATACTAGAGCCTCTTTTACTGTCGGTTCCTGAAGATGCTTTCTCCCTAATGAAAGCCAGACGATACTTCCTATAATGAAAAAAAGCGACATCCAATTTCACGTACCCAAACAGATGTATGTAATACTTTCACTGCCCTGGCACGGGCTACATGCTCCTATCCACTTAAAAAAATAGTACATGTTTTTTAGCTACTTTTTAAAAATGTATTTGTGCATAATAGGAGATGTAGCATGTGCCAGTGTTTTCACTGCTAAGCAACAAAAGCAGTAGATGGTGTTATTTAATAGCAATCGGTTGAGTAGGATTTTTTTTTGTTGACTCTTAGTGGGTAGCAAGCCTTACATTTGGAAAGCTTTATCTAATTAAAACCACTCTGCATATCTGTGATATGAGGAGACCCTAGTGATTATTGTCCGCCTTGGTGTCTCTTGGCGTCTGTACTCTGATAATAGTTTTGCTCTTTTTTTCTCTCCTTGATTTTTGGATGTCTATAAAAAATATTCTCCACTGTTTTTCCTGCTTTATTGGAACAGCCAACCACACAACAAAAGATGACCATGATGTTTGTCAGACTAGGCAATTCTTCTGCAAAGCCTAAATTATTACTGAGCATCCAGGTAGTGTAGCGCTAGATTCCCTGCGTACCAACACGGGGGGTCACAGGTTCGCGCCTCTCCGTGTTACGTCCGGCTTGGTCGGGCGTCCATACAGGCACGATTGGCTGTGTCTGCAGGTGGGAAGCTGGGGGAGATTGGGCAGAAAATGGGGGGGGGGGGGCGAATCAGAAAAAAAGCCTAATAATTATTACTCTCATATGGCCAGGATACATTCCTTATCTACACTTATATGCTCTTTTAAAATCATTCTACTCAATGGGGCTGACTCGAAACTTCTCTTTTTCTTGCTCCGTCAGAGAGGCAGCCCGCGAATGTCGCCTGAAGAGAAAGGAATACGTGAAATGTCTGGAAAACCGCGTGGGCGTTCTCGAGAACCAGAACAAGACCCTGATCGAAGAACTGAAAACATTAAAGGAGCTTTATTGTGTTAAAACAGGATAGCCTGTTTGAGGAGAGGTCAGAGGTCGAGGAGTGACACTATGGCAACAGCAAGGCACAGCTCTGCCATTCGGACATCATGGGGTTATCTGGGAACACTTAATTTCTGGCCTCCAGTTTTTTGTTATTCTGTTTGATACAAAAGTGATATGTGACGGGCGGCAGTGAGACATACCCATATAAAACACAAATGAGAAATTGGCAGTTTTTTTCACCTGCTGTTTTTTTTGATTTGCTAATACTATGTTTATATTTGTGTATATTTTGAATACATGGGAGGATGACTATGTGAGCTTTATCTTTGACGTTCAATTTCGTATGTCTTTCCCTTTTTGTCTCTTTAGAATCAGCTTATTTTATGATGTTTTTTAAAACGTTGCTGTAGGAATCTTTTTTTAATCTTCTAACACCATCCGCAGAATTTTTACTGTATGATTACTACAAAGACGTAATTCCTATTTCTTATGTGAACCAGCAATTCCACCTTATTCCCCCATAAGGAGATGTTACAATTGTCATTCCTTATATTTGTGCAATGGAATATAAAGGGTATTAGGAAACATGTCATTAAGTACAGCTAGTTTGGCTGTTACTCGGCTGTTAGGAAACATGTCATTAAGTACAGCTAGTTTGGCTGTTACTCGGCTGTTAGGAAACATGTCATTAAGTACAGCTAGTTTGTCTGTTACTCGGCTGTTACTTAGACAATCAGGGAAAAGGCACCAAGTCCAGGTCATATTTATTTTGTACATCTTGGGAGGGGTGAGGGTGAAGAGCAAACAAAATGTATGAAATTTTGCTGATTCTGTAACTAAATAAATATGTTTTCACTCTACATATATCTGTGTAACGTGTAAATAGGTCAAAAGAGTAGATATCCGCACACTGGAGCAGCTCCCAATATTTATTGGCTACAATTGCAACGTTTCAACCCAAAAAGTGGGTCTTCATCAGGCAATATTGGGAGCTGCTCCAGTGTATGTATGTACTCTTTTTACCTTCATATATTTGTATCCGGCACCTGGCCTTCACTTTGTGACATTTTCCCAATTAAAACTCATTTTTAAAATCGCAACACAACAATGTTCAACTTTCCATTTTAAATTCGGTGCTTTTTCATTTTAAAGTACATTTTACACTAGTGCTTTACTTCTACTGGGGTAAATGAACAGCAAAATAATAATACTTCTAACTTGAGTGGGAAATTCCGGCACTGTACTCCAGTATCTACCACTGGTAGGAAGTTAGGGACTAAAATTACTTTGTCCTAGGGAACATGATTGCATGAAGCATGATTGGCTGCAAAGACATAAATTGTGTAGCAGAAAATGAATTTTCACTTCCTGTGGCCAATCGGAGAAAAGCACGGTGAAAACAGTGTTTATTACCGTTGTCAAATTAAGCGGAATGAAAACAGTCGGGCTGACAGGGTTACAGTTGCCTTCTACTGCAAATTAGGGCTTTCATACGTATTTCATTAACACTACCAAAATGATAACCTTATTGCTATTCGTTAATAATCTTACATGTGTGTTGAACACTCTTCGTCATCATTGCATTGTCATTTACTACGTTATGATCCTCTCAGAAAATAAAGTAAGCTAATGTTACTATTAGTGTTGTCGATTTATTGTTTTTGATGTCATGTTATTTTGTAGGCTACAACCTGTCATGCTCAATAAGTGTGTTCAGGAACAAGTTTGCTGTGCAATGGAGTACCACAGGGATGCTCAATAAGTGTGTTCAGGAACAAGTTTGCTGTGCGATAGAGTACCACAGGGATGCTCAATAAGTGTGTTCAGGAACAAGTTTGCTGTGCGATGGAGTACCACAGAGTACCACAGGGATGACGTACTGTCTTTTTGTCGGCCAACCCAGAAGTCATCACTTCCTGCTTCCCTCATCAGGAAGTCGATGGGTTTTTTCTGTGGGCTTTTGGGTTAAATGCCTGAAATAAGGTCTGTGGTTAACGAAAGTTTATGAAACTGTGGGCTTTGTAATCTTCACAAATGAGGACCACTTTTATGACTTTTGAAGTGTTTTCTGAAAGTGGTCCTCATTTGTGAAGATCATATCGCTGACACAAAGGCCGCTGATGGGGCAATATGCAACTAATTTAACACACGTGCATAATTCATACACTTTGCATTTTTTTTTTTTTTTTTTTTTACCTTTATTTATACAGGGGGAGTCTCACTGAGAGCAATGCTCTCTTTTTCAGGAGTGCCCTGTTCACATTCACACACACATTCATACCTGGAAGCTGACCAGTACAACCACAGTCTGATCTGCTAGCCACTGATCAGCTCCACTGGAGCAGTTGGGGTTAAGGGCCTTGCTCAAGGGCACCTCAGTGGTGGTAATGAGGGAGGGGCAAGCGCTGCCTTTTCACTTTCCCCAACCAGATTTATCCTGCCGGTCCCGGGGATTGAACCGACGACCTTCCGGTCACAAGCTCGCTTCTCTAACCATTGGGCCACCACTGCCCTTCAATATCTGTTCGACTGACAGACGATGCAATGTGCAATAAGGAATATGCCTATGCAACACCACCGACAATATACCTCCCTAGGAGGAGACGATGACAATCACGTGGCGCTACCACTGCGCCACGTGACACCCCTTAAGAAACAAGACTAGGCAAGCCTAGTTTAGCCGGACTGTGAATGCAGCCTTTCAGGAACTGACACATTTGACCGTGACTTTCTGTCCATAAATGATACTAGAGCCTCTTTTACTGTCGGTTCCTGAAGATGCTTTCTCCCTAATGAAAGCCAGACGATACTTCCTATAATGAAAAAAAGCGACATCCAATTTCACGTACCCAAACAGATGTATGTAATAACACTGTAGAAGGAATCTCCTGCGCTTCAACCCCTCCACAGAGGGAGGTCGGTGCTCTCAGAAGAGGACAAAACAATGTAAACAGGTCAATGGGCCACTTCCAAAAGGACTAACCCAATGAGTGAGCTGGAGCACACGAAGTCACTTAAATAAATTTAATAAAGGTACAAAACTGACGTTTCGACGCGCACTGCGTCTTCTTCAGAGTCAAAAAAGAAGAAGAAGACGCAGTGCGCGTCGAAACGTCAGTTTTGTACCTTTATTAAATTTATTTAAGTGACTTCGTGTGCTCCAGCTCACTCATTGGGTTAGTCCTTTTGGAAGTGGCCCATTGACCTGTTTACAGATGTATGTAATACTTTCACTGCCCTGGCACGGGCTACATGCTCCTATCCACTTCAAAAAATAGTACATGTTTTTTAGCTACTTTTTAAAAATGTATTTGTGCATAATAGGAGATGTAGCATGTGCCAGTGTTTTCACTGCTAAGCAACAAAAGCAGTAGATGGTGTTATTTAATAGCAATCGGTTGAGTAGGATTTTTTTTTGTTGACTCTTAGTGGGTAGCAAGCCTTACATTTGGAAAGCTTTATCTAATTAAAACCACTCTGCATATCTGTGATATGAGGAGACCCTAGTGATTATTGTCCGCCTTGGTGTCTCTTGGCGTCTGTACTCTGATAATAGTTTTGCTCTTTTTTTCTCTCCTTGATTTTTGGATGTCTATAAAAAATATTCTCCACTGTTTTTCCTGCTTTATTGGAACAGCCAACCACACAACAAAAGGTGACCATGATGTTTGTCAGACTAGGCAATTATTCTGCAAAGCCTAAATTATTACTGAGCATCCAGGTAGTGTAGCGCTAGATTCCCTGCCTACCAACACGGGGGGTCACAGGTTCGCGCCTCTCCGTGTTACGTCCGGCTTGGTCAGGCGTCCATACAGGCACGATTGGCTGTGTCTGCAGGTGGGAGGCCGGGGGAAATTGGGCAGAAAATGGGGGGGGGGGGGGGGGGGGGGGGGGCGAATCAGAAAAAAAGCCTAATAATTATTACTCTCATATGACCAGGATACATTCCTTATCTACACTTATATGCTCTTTTAAAATCATTCTACTCAATGGGGCTGACTCGAAACTTCTCTTTTTCTTGCTCCGTCAGAGAGGCAGCCCGCAGTTGTCGCCGGAAGAGAAAGGAATACGTGAAATGTCTGGAAAACCGCGTGGCCGTTCTCGAGAACCAGAACAAGACCCTGATCGAAGAACTGAAAACATTAAAGGAGCTTTATTGTGTTAAAACAGGATAGCCTGTTTGAGGAGAGGTCAGAGGTCGAGGAGTGACACTATGGCAACAGCAAGGCACAGCTCTGCCATTCGGACATCATGGGGTTATCTGGGAACACTTAATTTCTGGCCTCCAGTTTTTTGTTATTCTGTTTGATACAAAAGTGATATGTGACGGGCGGCAGTGAGACATACCCATATAAAACACAAATGAGAAATTGGCAGTTTTTTTCACCTGCTGTTTTTTTTGATTTGCTAATACTATGTTTATATTTGTGTATATTTTGAATACATGGGAGGATGACTGTGTGAGCTTTATCTTTGACGTTCAATTTCGTATGATGTCTTTCCCTTTTTGTCTCTTTAGAATCAGCTTATTTTATGATGTTTTTTAAAACGTTGCTGTAGGAATCTTTTTTTAATCTTCTAACACCATCCGCAGAAATTTTACTGTATGATTACTACAAAGACGTAATTCCTATTTCTTATGTGAACCAGCAATTCCACCTTATTCCCCCATAAGGAGATGTTACAATTGTCATTCCTTATATTTGTGCAATGGAATATAAAGGGTATTAGGAAACATGTCATTAAGTACAGCTAGTTTGGCTGTTACTCGGCTGTTAGGAAACATGTCATTAAGTACAGCTAGTTTGGCTGTTACTCGGCTGTTACTTAGACAATCAGGGAAAAGGCACCAAGTCCAGGTCATATTTATTTTGTACATCTTGGGAGGGGTGAGGGTGAAGAGCAAACAAAATGTATGAAATTTTGCTGATTCTGTAACTAAATAAATATGTTTTCACTCTACATATATCTGTGTAACGTGTAAATAGGTCAAAAGAGTAGATATCCGCACACTGGAGCAGCTCCCAATATTTATTGGCTACAATTGCAACGTTTCAACCCAAAAAGTGGGTCTTCATCAGGCAATATTGGGAGCTGCTCCAGTGTATGTATGTACTCTTTTTACCTTCATATATTTGTATCCGGCACCTGGCCTTCACTTTGTGACATTTTTCCAATTAAAACTCATTTTTAAAATCGCAACACAACAATGTTCAACTTTCCATTTTAAATTCGGTGCTTTTTCATTTTAAAGTACATTTTACACTAGTGCTTTACTTCTACTGGGGTAAATGAACAGCAAAATAATAATACTTCTAACTTGAGTGGGAAATTCCGGCACTGTACTCCAGTATCTACCACTGGTAGGAAGTTAGGGACTAAAATTACTTTGTCCTAGGGAACATGATTGCATGAAGCATGATTGGCTGCAAAGACATAAATTGTGTAGCAGAAAATGAATTTTCACTTCCTGTGGCCAATTGGAGAAAAGCACAGTGAAAACAGTGTTTATTACCGTTGTCAAATTAAGCGGAATGAAAACAGTCGGGCTGACAGGGTTACCGTTGCCTTCTACTGCAAATTAGGGCTTTCACGTATTTCATTAACACTACCAAAATGATAACCTTATTGCTATTCGTTAATAATCTTACATGTGTGTTGAACACTCTTCGTCATCATTGCATTGTCATTTACCACGTTATGATCCTCTCAGAAAATAAAGTAAGCTAATGTTACTATTAGTGTTGTCGATTTATTGTTTTTGATGTCATGTTATTTTGTAGGCTACAACCTGTCATGCTCAATAAGTGTGTTCAGGAACAAGTTTGCTGTGCGATGGAGTACCACAGAGTACCACAGGGATGATGTACTGTCTGTCATCACTTCCTGCTTCCCTCATCAGGAAGTCGATGGGTTTTTTCTGTGGGCTTTTGGGTTAAATGCCTGAAATAAGGTCTGTGGTTAACGAAAGTTTATGAAACTGTGGGCTTTGTAATCTTCACAAATGAGGACCACTTTTATGACTTTTGAAGTGTTTTCTGAAAGTGGTCCTCATTTGTGAAGATCATCTTGCTGACACAAAGGCCGCTGATGGGGCAATATGCAACTAATTTAACACACGTGCATAATTCATACACTTTGCTTTTTTTTTTTTTTTTACCTTTATTTATACAGGGGGAGTCTCACTGAGAGCAATGCTCTCTTTTTCAGGAGTGCCCTGTTCACATTCACACACACATACCTGGAAGCTGACCAGTACAACCACAGTCTGATCTGCTGGCCACTGATCAGCTCCACTGGAGCAGTTGGGGTTAAGGGCCTTGCTCAAGGGCACCTCAGTGGTGGTAATGAGGGAGGGGCAAGCGCTGCCTTTTCACTTTCCCCACCCAGATTTATCCTGCCGGTATCGGGGATTGAAGCGACGACCTTCCGGTCACAAGCTCGCTTCTCTAACCATTGGGCCACCACTGCCCTTCAATATCTGTTCGACTGACAGACGATGCAATGTGCAATAAGGAATATGCCTATGCAACACCACCGACAATATACCTCCCTAGGAGGAGACGATGACAATCACGTGGCGCTACCACTGCGCCACGTGACACCCCTTAAGAAACAAGACTAGGCAAGCCTAGTTTAGCCGGACTGTGAATGCAGCCTTTCAGGAACTGACACATTTGACCGTGACTTTCTGTCCATAAATGATACTAGAGCCTCTTTTACTGTCGGTTCCTGAAGATGCTTTCTCCCTAATGAAAGCCAGACGATACTTCCTATAATGAAAAAAAGCGACATCCAATTTCACGTACCCAAACAGATGTATGTAATACTTTCACTGCCCTGGCACGGGCTACATGCTCCTATCCACTTCAAAAAATAGTACATGTTTTTTAGCTACTTTTTAAAAATGTATTTGTGCATAATAGGAGATGTAGCATGTGCCAGTGTTTTCACTGCTAAGCAACAAAAGCAGTAGATGGTGTTATTTAATAGCAATCGGTTGAGTAGGATTTTTTTTTGTTGACTTAGTGGGTAGCAAGCCTTACATTTGGAAAGCTTTATCTAATTAAAACCACTCTGTATAGCTGTGATATGAGGAGACCCTAGTGATTATTGTCCGCCTTGGTGTCTCTTGGCGTCTGTACTCTGATAATAGTTTTGCTCTTTTTTTCTCTCCTTGATTTTTGGATGTCTATAAAAAATATTCTCCACTGTTTTTCCTGCTTTATTGGAACAGCCAACCACACAACAAAAGGTGACCATGATGTTTGTCAGACTAGGCAATTCTTCTGCAAAGCCTAAATTATTACTGAGCATCCAGGTAGTGTAGCGCTAGATTCCCTGCCTACCAACACGGGGGGTCACAGGTTCGCGCCTCTCCGTGTTACGTCCGGCTTGGTCAGGCGTCCATACAGGCACGATTGGCTGTGTCTGCAGGTGGGAGGCCGGGGGAAATTGGGCAGAAAATGGGGGGGGGGGGGGGGGCGAATCAGAAAAAAAGCCTAATAATTATTACTCTCATATGGCCAGGATACATTCCTTATCTACACTTATATGCTCTTTTAAAATCATTCTACTCAATGGGGCTGACTCGAAACTTCTCTTTTTCTTGCTCCGTCAGAGAGGCAGCCCGCAGTTGTCGCCGGAAGAGAAAGGAATACGTGAAATGTCTGGAAAACCGCGTGGCCGTTCTCGAGAACCAGAACAAGACCCTGATCGAAGAACTGAAAACATTAAAGGAGCTTTATTGTGTTAAAACAGGATAACCTGTTTGAGTTGAGGTCAGAGGTCGAGGAGTGACACTATGGCAACAGCAAGGCACAGCTCTGCCATTCGGACATCATGGGGTTATCTGGGAACACTTAATTTCTGGCCTCCAGTTTTTTGTTATTCTGTTTGATACAAAAGTGATATGTGACGGGCGGCAGTGAGACATACCCATATAAAACACAAATGAGAAATTGGCAGTTTTTTTCACCTGCTGTTTTTTTTTTTTTGCTAATACTATGTTTATATTTGTGTATATTTTGAATACATGGGAGGATGACTGTGTGAGCTTTATCTTTGACGTTCAATTTCGTATGATGTCTTTCCCTTTTTGTCTCTTTAGAATCAGCTTATTTTATGATGTTTTTTAAAACGTTGCTGTAGGAATCTTTTTTTAATCTTCTAACACCATCCGCAGAATTTTTACTGTATGATTACTACAAAGACGTAATTCCTATTTCTTATGTGAACCAGCAATTCCACCTTATTCCCCCATAAGGAGATGTTACAATTGTCATTCCTTATATTTGTGCAATGGAATATAAAGGGTATTAGGAAACATGTCATTAAGTACAGCTAGTTTGGCTGTTACTCGGCTGTTAGGAAACATGTCATTAAGTACAGCTAGTTTGGCTGTTACTCGGCTGTTACTTAGACAATCAGGGAAAAGGCACCAAGTCCAGGTCATATTTATTTTGTACATCTTGGGAGGGGTGAGGGTGAAGAGCAAACAAAATGTATGAAATTTTGCTGATTCTGTAACTAAATAAATATGTTTTCACTCTACATATATCTGTGTAACGTGTAAATAGGTCAAAAGAGTAGATATCCGCACACTGGAGCAGCTCCCAATATTTATTGGTTACAATTGCAACGTTTCAACCCAAAAAGTGGGTCTTCATCAGGCAATATTGGGAGCTGCTCCAGTGTATGTATGTACTCTTTTTACCTTCATATATTTGTATCCGGCACGTGGCCTTCACTTTGTGACATTTTCCCAATTAAAACTCATTTTTAAAATCGCAACACAACAATGTTCAACTTTCCATTTTAAATTCGGTGCTTTTTCATTTTAAAGTACATTTTACACCAGTGCTTTACTTCTACTGGGGTAAATGAACAGCAAAATAATAATACTTCTAACTTGAGTGGGAAATTCCGGCACTGTACTACAGTATCTACCACTGGTAGGAAGTTAGGGACTAAAATTACTTTGTCCTAGGGAACATGATTGCATGACGCATGATTGGCTGCAAAGACATAAATAGTGTGTAGCAGAACATTTATTTTCACTTCTTGTGGCCAATCGGAGAAAAGCACGGTGAAAACAGTGTTTATTACCGTTGTCAAATTAAGCGGAATGAAAACAGTCGGGCTGACAGGGTTACAGTTGCCTTCTACTGCAAATTAGGGCTTTCATACGTATTTCATTAACACTACCAAAATGACAACCTAATTGCTATTCGTTAATAATCTAAATGTGTTGAACACTCTTCGTCATCATTGCATTGTCATTTACCACGTTATGATCCTCTCAGAAAATAAAGTAAGCTAATGTTACTATTAGTGTTGTCGATTTATTGTTTTTGATGTCATGTTATTTTGTAGGCTACAACCTGTCATGCTCAATAAGTGTGTTCAGGAACAAGTTTGCTGTGCGATAGAGTACCACAGGGATGCTCAATAAGTGTGTTCAGGAACAAGTTTGCTGTGCGATGGAGTACCACAGGGATGCTCAATAAGTGTGTTCAGGAACAAGTTTGCTGTGCGATGGAGTACCACAGAGTACCACAGGGATGACGTACTGTCTGTTTGTCGGCCAACCCAGAAGTCATCACTTCCTGCTTCCCTCATCAGGAAGTCGATGGGTTTTTTCTCTGGGCTTTTGGGTTAAATGCCTGAAATATGGTCTGTGGTTAACGAAAGTTTATGAAACTGTGGGCTTTGTAATCTTCACAAATGAGGACCACTTTTATGACTTTTGAAGTGTTTTCTGAAAGTGGTCCTCATTTGTGAAGATCATCTTGCTGACACAAAGGCCGCTGATGGGGCAATATGCAACTAATTTAACACACGTGCATAATTCATACACTTTTTGCAATTCTTTTTTTTTACCTTTATTTATACAGGGGGAGTCTCACTGAGAGCAATGCTCTCTTTTTCAGGAGTGCCCTGTTCACATTCACACACACATTCATACCTGGAAGCTGACCAGTACAACCACAGTCTGATCTGCTAGCCACTGATCAGCTCCACTGGAGCAGTTGGGGTTAAGGGCCTTGCTCAAGGGCACCTCAGTGGTGGTAATGAGGGAGGGGCAAGCGCTGCCTTTTCACTTTCCCCACCCAGATTTATCCTGCCGGTCCCGGGGATTGAACCGATGACCTTCCGGTCACAAGCTCGCTTCTCTAACCATTGAAGGTCCACCACTGCCCTTCAATATCTGTTCGACTGACAGATGATGCAATGTGCAATAAGGAATATGCCTATGCAACACCACCGACAATATACCTCCCTAGGAGGAGACGATGACAATCACGTGGCGCTACCACTGCGCCACGTGACACCCCTTAAGAAACAAGACTAGGCAAGCCTAGTTTAGCCGGACTGTGAATGCAGCCTTTCAGGAACTGACACATTTGACCGTGACTTTCTGTCCATAAATGATACTAGAGCCTCTTTTACTGTCGGTTCCTGAAGATGCTTTCTCCCTAATGAAAGCCAGACGATACTTCCTATAATGAAAAAAAGCGACATCCAATTTCACGTACCCAAACAGATGTATGTAATACTTTCACTGCCCTGGCACGGGCTACATGCTCCTATCCACTTCAAAAAATAGTACATGTTTTTTAGCTACTTTTTAAAAATGTATTTGTCCATAATAGGAGATGTAGCATGTGCCAGTGTTTTCACTGCTAAGCAACAAAAGCAGTAGATGGTGTTATTTAATAGCAATCGGTTGAGTAGGATTTTTTTTTGTTGACTCTTAGTGGGTAGCAAGCCTTACATTTGGAAAGCTTTACCTAATTAAAACCACTCTGCATATCTGTGATATGAGGAGACCCTAGTGATTATTGTCCGCCTTGGTGTCTCTTGGCGTCTGTACTCTGATAATAGTTTTGCTCTTTTTTTCTCTCCTTGATTTTTGGATGTCTATAAAAAATATTCTCCACTGTTTTTCCTGCTTTATTGGAACAGCCAACCACACAACAAAAGGTGACCATGATGTTTGTCCGACCAGGCAATTCTTCTGCAAAGCCTAAATTATTACTGAGCATCCAGGTAGTGTAGCGCTAGATTCCCTGCCTACCAACACGGGGGGTCACAGGTTCGCGCCTCTCCGTGTCACGTCCGGCTTGGTCGGGCGTCCATACAGGCACGATTGGCTGTGTCTGCAGGTGGGAAGCTGGGGGAAATTGGGCAGAAAATGGGGGGGGGGGGGCGAATCAGAAAAAAAGCCTAATAATTATTACTCTCATATGGCCAGGATACATTCCTTATCTACACTTATATGCTCTTTTAAAATCATTCTACTCAATGGGGCTGACTCGAAACTTCTCTTTTTCTTGCTCCGTCAGAGAGGCAGCCCGCGAATGTCGCCTGAAGAGAAAGGAATACGTGAAATGTCTGGAAAACCGCGTGGGCGTTCTCGAGAACCAGAACAAGACCCTGATCGAAGAACTGAAAACATTAAAGGAGCTTTATTGTGTTAAAACGGGATAGCCTGTTTGAGGAGAGGTCAGAGGTCGAGGAGTGACACTATGGCAACAGCAAGGCACAGCTCTGCCATTCGGACATCATGGGGTTATCTGGGAAGACTTAATTTCTGGCCTCCAGTTTTTTGTTATTCTGTTTGATACAAAAGTGATATGTGACGGGCGGCAGTGAGACATACCCATATAAAACACAAATGAGAAATTGGCAGTTTTTTTCACCTGCTGTTTTTTTTGATTTGCTAATACTATGTTTATATTTGTGTATATTTTGAATACATGGGAGGATGACTGTGTGAGCTTTATCTTTGACGTTCAATTTCGTATGATGTCTTTCCCTTTTTGTCTCTTTAGAATCAGCTTATTTTATGATGTTTTTTAAAACGTTGCTGTAGGAATCTTTTTTTAATCTTCTAACACCATCCGCAGAATTTTTACTGTATGATTACTACAAAGACGTAATTCCTATTTCTTATGTGAACCAGCAATTCCACCTTATTCCCCCATAAGGAGATGTTACAATTGTCATTCCTTATATTTGTGCAATGGAATATAAAGGGTATTAGGAAACATGTCATTAAGTACAGCTAGTTTGGCTGTTACTCGGCTGTTAGGAAACATGTCATTAAATACAGCTAGTTTGGCTGTTACTCGGCTGTTACTTAGACAATCAGGGAAAAGGCATCAAGTCCAGGTCATATTTATTTTGTACATCTTGGGAGGGGTGAGGGTGAAGAGCAAACAAAATGTATGAAATTTTGCTGATTCTGTAACTAAATAAATATGTTTTCACTCTACATATATCTGTGTAACGTGTAAATAGGTCAAAAGAGTAGATATCCGCACACTGGAGCAGCTCCCAATATTTATTGGCTACAATTGCAACGTTTCAACCCAAAAAGTGGGTCTTCATCAGGCAATATTGGGAGCTGCTCCAGTGTATGTATGTACTCTTTTTACCTTCATATATTTGTATCCGGCACCTGGCCTTCACTTTGTGACATTTTTCCAATTAAAACTCATTTTTAAAATCGCAACACAACAATGTTCAACTTTCCATTTTAAATTCGGTGCTTTTTCATTTTAAAGTACATTTTACACTAGTGCTTTACTTCTACTGGGGTAAATGAACAGCAAAATAATAATACTTCTAACTTGAGTGGGAAATTCCGGCACTGTACTCCAGTATCTACCACTGGTAGGAAGTTAGGGACTAAAATTACTTTGTCCTAGGGAACATGATTGCATGAAGCATGATTGGCTGCAAAGACATAAATAGTGTGTAGCAGAAAATGAATTTTCACTTCCTGTGGCCAATTGGAGAAAAGCACAGTGAAAACAGTGTTTATTACCGTTGTCAAATTAAGCGGAATGAAAACAGTCGGGCTGACAGGGTTACAGTTGCCTTCTACTGCAAATTAGGGCTTTCATACGTATTTCATTAACACTACCAAAATGACAACCTAATTGCTATTCGTTAATAATCTTACATGTGTGTTGAACACTCTTCGTCATCATTGCATTGTCATTTACCACGTTATGATCCTCTCAGAAAATAAAGTAAGCTAATGTTACTATTAGTGTTGTCGATTTATTGTTTTTGATGTCATGTTATTTTGTAGGCTACAACCTGTCATGCTCAATAAGTGTGTTCAGGAACAAGTTTGCTGTGCGATGGAGTACCACAGGGATGCTCAATAAGTGTGTTCAGGAACAAGTTTGCTGTGCGATGGAGTACCACAGGGATGCTCAATAAGTGTGTTCAGGAACAAGTTTGCTGTGCGATGGAGTACCACAGGGATGACGTACTGTCTGTTTGTCATCACTTCCTGCTTCCCTCATCAGGAAGTCGATGGTTTTTTCTGTGGGCTTTTGGGTTAAATGCCTGAAATAAGGTCTGTGGTTAACGAAAGTTTATGAAACTGTGGGCTTTGTAATCTTCACAAATGAGGACCACTTTTATGACTTTTGAAGTGTTTTCTGAAAGTGGTCCTCATTTGTGAAGATCATCTTGCTGACACAAAGGCCGCTGATGGGGCAATATGCAACTAATTTAACACACGTGCATAATTCATACACTTTGCATTTTTTTTTTTACCTTTATTTATACAGGGGGAGTCTCACTGAGAGCAATGCTCTCTTTTTCAGGAGTGCCCTGTTCACATTCACACACACATACCTGGAAGCTGACCAGTACAACCACAGTCTGATCTGCTGGCCACTGATCAGCTCCACTGGAGCAGTTGGGGTTAAGGGCCTTGCTCAAGGGCACCTCAGTGGTGGTAATGAGGGAGGGGCAAGCGCTGCCTTTTCACTTTCCCCACCCAGATTTATCCTGCCGGTCCCGGGGATTGAACCGATGACCTTCCGGTCACAAGCTCGCTTCTCTAACCATTGGGCCACCACTGCCCTTCAATATCTGTTCGACTGACAGACGATGCAATGTGCAATAAGGAATATGCCTATGCAACACCACCGACAATATACCTCCCTAGGAGGAGACGATGACAATCACGTGGCGCTACCACTGCGCCACGTGACACCCCTTAAGAAACAAGA
Organism: Poromitra crassiceps; assembly: GCF_964638095.1. Lineage (NCBI taxonomy): Eukaryota > Metazoa > Chordata > Actinopteri > Beryciformes > Melamphaidae > Poromitra > Poromitra crassiceps. Next base: position 1,542,303 of record NC_139650.1, read on the forward strand.
CTAGGCAAGCCTAGTTTAGCCGGACTGTGAATGCAGCCTTTCAGGAACTGACACATTTGACCGTGACTTTCTGTCCATAAATGATACTAGAGCCTCTTTTACTGTCGGTTCCTGAAGATGCTTTCTCCCTAATGAAAGCCAGACGATACTTCCTATAATGAAAAAAAGCGACATCCAATTTCACGTACCCAAACAGATGTATGTAATACTTTCACTGCCCTGGCACGGGCTACATGCTCCTATCCACTTCAAAAAATAGTACTTGTTTTTTAGCTACTTTTTAAAAATGTATTTGTGCATAATAGGAGATGTAGCATGTGCCAGTGTTTTCACTGCTAAGCAACAAAAGCAGTAGATGGTGTTATTTAATAGCAATCGGTTGAGTAGGATTTTTTTTTGTTGACTCTTAGTGGGTAGCAAGCCTTACATTTGGAAAGCTTTATCTAATTAAAACCACTCTGCATATCTGTGATATGAGGAGACCCTAGTGATTATTGTCCGCCTTGGTGTCTCTTGGCGTCTGTACTCTGATAATAGTTTTGCTCTTTTTTTCTCTCCTTGATTTTTGGATGTCTATAAAAAATATTCTCCACTGTTTTTCCTGCTTTATTGGAACAGCCAACCACACAACAAAAGGTGACCATGATGTTTGTCAGACTAGGCAATTCTTCTGCAAAGCCTAAATTATTACTGAGCATCCAGGTAGTGTAGCGCTAGATTCCCTGCCTACCAATACGGGGGGTCACAGGTTCGCGCCTCTCCGTGTTACGTCCGGCTTGGTCGGGCGTCCATACAGGCACGATTGGCTGTGTCTGCAGGTGGGAGGCCGGGGGAAATTGGGCAGAAAATGGGGGGGGGGGGGGGCGAATCAGAAAAAAAGCCTAATAATTATTACTCTCATATGGCCAGGATACATTCCTTATCTACACTTATATGCTCTTTTAAAATCATTCTACTCAATGGGGCTGACTCGAAACTTCTCTTTTTCTTGCTCCGTCAGAGAGGCAGCCCGCAGTTGTCGCCGGAAGAGAAAGGAATATGTGAAATGTCTGGAAAACCGCGTGGCCGTTCTCGAGAACCAGAACAAGACCCTGATCGAAGAACTGAAAACATTAAAGGAGCTTTATTGTGTTAAAACAGGATAACCTGTTTGAGGAGAGGTCAGAGGTCGAGGAGTGACACTATGGCAACAGCAAGGCACAGCTCTGCCATTCGGACATCATGGGGTTATCTGGGAACACTTACCGTAAATTCCGGACTATAAGCCGCACCTTTTTTCCCGTTTTTTGGCCTTTTTTGGCCCCTGCGGCTTATATAACGGTGCGGCTTATCTATGGATTTCCCCCCCCCCCCCCAAAAAAAAAAAAAAAAACTCTCTTTTTTAGCACTCTTTCTAACTATAAATCCACTTCTGTTTTAATTTCCTCTCTTGCCCTCTTTTCACCACACTGTATGACACTGTATGACACTGTGTGCACTGTAAAAAACAACACAGGTGGTGTTGTGTTATGTTGTTTTGTTGAAATGTTAATAAATGGGAGCTTCCTCAAACAGCCATCTCTTTCCCGACAATCCCCTCTGTGCATGAACCCTTACATATGGTAATTAAACGTTAAAACACAAAAAAAAAAAAAAAAAAAACATTAAAACACCCTCGGCTTATAGTCCGGTGCGGCTTATATATGTAAAAAACAGTCAACTTTGCAGGTGCGGCTTATAGTCCGGAATTTACGGTAATTTCTGGCCTCCAGTTTTTTGTTATTCTGTTTGATACAAAAGTGATATGTGACGGGCGGCAGTGAGACATACCCATATAAAACACAAATGAGAAATTGGCAGTTTTTTTCACCTGCTGTTTTTTTAGATTTGCTAATACTATGTTTATATTTGTGTATATTTTGAATACATGGGAGGATGACTATGTGAGCTTTATCTTTGACGTTCAATTTCGTATGATGTCTTTCCCTTTTTGCCTCTTTAGAATCAGCTTATTTTATGATGTTTTTTAAAACGTTGCTGTAGGAATCTTTTTTTAATCTTCTAACACCATCCGCAGAATTTTTACTGTATGATTACTACAAAGACGTAATTCCTATTTCTTATGTGAACCAGCAATTCCACCTTATTCCCCCATAAGGAGATGTTACAATTGTCATTCCTTATATTTGTGCAATGGAATATAAAGGGTATTAGGAAACATGTCATTAAGTACAGCTAGTTTGGCTGTTACTCGGCTGTTAGGAAACATGTCATTAAGTACAGCTAGTTTGGCTGTTACTCGGCTGTTAGGAAACATGTCATTAAGTACAGCTAGTTTGGCTGTTACTCGGCTGTTACTTAGACAATCAGGGAAAAGGCACCAAGTCCAGGTCATATTTATTTTGTACATCTTGGGAGGGGTGAGGGTGAAGAGCAAACAAAATGTATGAAATTTTGCTGATTCTGTAACTAAATAAATATGTTTTCACTCTACATATATCTGTGTAACGTGTAAATAGGTCAAAAGAGTAGATATCGGCACACTGGAGCAGCTCCCAATATTTATTGGCGACAATTGCAACGTTTCAACCCAAAAAGTGGGTCTTCATCAGGCAATATTGGGAGCTGCTCCAGTGTATGCATGTACTCTTTTTACCTTCATATATTTGTATCCGGCACCTGGCCTTCACTTTGTGACATTTTTCCAATTAAAACTCATTTTTAAAATCGCAACACAACAATGTTCAACTTTCCATTTTAAATTCGGTGCTTTTTCATTTTAAAGTACATTTTACACCAGTGCTTTACTTCTACTGGGGTAAATGAACAGCAAAATAATAATACTTCTAACTTGAGTGGGAAATTCCGGCACTGTACTCCAGTATCTACCACTGGTAGGAAGTTAGGGACTAAAATGACTTTGTCCTAGGGAACATGATTGCATGAAGCATGATTGGCTGCAAAGACATAAATAGTGTGTAGCAGAAAATGAATTTTCACTTCCTGTGGCCAATCGGAGAAAAGCACAGTGAAAACAGTGTTTATTACCGTTGTCAAATTAAGCGGAATGAAAACAGTCGGGCTGACAGGGTTACAGTTGCCTTCTACTGCAAATTAGGGCTTTCATACGTATTTCATTAACACTACCAAAATGATAACCTTATTGCTATTCGTTAATAATCTTACATGTGTGTTGAACACTCTTCGTCATCATTGCATTGTCATTTACCACGTTATGATCCTCTCAGAAAATAAAGTAAGCTAATGTTACTATTAGTGTTGTCGATTTATTGTTTTTGATGTCATGTTATTTTGTAGGCTACAACCTGTCATGCTCAATAAGTGTGTTCAGGAACAAGTTTGCTGTGCGATGGAGTACCACAGGGGATGCTCAATAAGTGTGTTCAGGAACAAGTTTGCTGTGCGATGGAGTACCACAGGGATGCTCAATAAGTGTGTTCAGGAACAAGTTTGCTGTGCGATGGAGTACCACAGAGTACCACAGGGATGACGTACTGTCTTTTTGTCATCACTTCCTGCTTCCCTCATCAGGAAGTCGATGGGTTTTTTCTACGGGGTTTTGGGTTAAATGCCTGAAATAAGGTCTGTGGTTAACGAAAGTTTATGAAACTGTGGGCTTTGTAATCTTCACAAATGAGGACCACTTTTATGACTTTTGAAGTGTTTTCTGAAAGTGGTCCTCATTTGTGAAGATCATCTTGCTGACACAAAGGCCGCTGATGGGGCAATATGCAACTAATTTAACACACGTGCATAATTCATACACTTTTTGCATTTTTTTTTATTTTTTTTTACCTTTATTTATACAGGGGGAGTCTCACTGAGAGCAATGCTCTCTTTTTCAGGAGTGCCCTGTTCACATTCACACACACATTCATACCTGGAAGCTGACCAGTACAACCACAGTCTGATCTGCTGGCCACTGATCAGCTCCACTGGAGCAGTTGGGGTTAAGGGCCTTGCTCAAGGGCACCTCAGTGGTGGTAATGAGGGAGGGGCAAGCGCTGCCTTTTCACTTTCCCCACCCAGATTTATCCTGCCGGTATCGGGGATTGAAGCGACGACCTTCCGGTCACAAGCTTGCTTCTCTAACCATTGGGCCACCACTGCCCTTCAATATCTGTTTGACTGACAGACGATGCAATGTGCAATAAGGAATATGCCTATGCAACACCACCGACAATATACCTCCCTAGGAGGAGACGATGACAATCACGTGGCGCTACCACTGCGCCACGTGACACCCCTTAAGAAACAAGACTAGGCAAGCCTAGTTTAGCCGGACTGTGAATGCAGCCTTTCAGGAACTGACACATTTGACCGTGACTTTCTGTCCATAAATGATACTAGAGCCTCTTTTACTGTCGGTTCCTGAAGATGCTTTCTCCCTAATGAAAGCCAGACGATACTTCCTATAATGAAAAAAAGCGACATCCAATTTCACGTACCCAAACAGATGTATGTAATACTTTCACTGCCCTGGCACGGGCTACATGCTCCTATCCACTTCAAAAAATAGTACTTGTTTTTTAGCTACTTTTTAAAAATGTATTTGTGCATAATAGGAGATGTAGCATGTGCCAGTGTTTTCACTGCTAAGCAACAAAAGCAGTAGATGGTGTTATTTAATAGCAATCGGTTGAGTAGGATTTTTTTGTTGTTGACTCTTAGTGGGTAGCAAGCCTTACATTTGGAAAACTTTATCTAATTAAAACCACTCTGCATAGCTGTGATATGAGGAGACCCTAGTGATTATTGTCCGCCTTGGTGTCTCTTGGCGTCTGTACTCTGATAATAGTTTTGCTCTTTTTTTCTCTCCTTGATTTTTGGATGTCTATAAAAAATATTCTCCACTGTTTTTCCTGCTTTATTGGAACAGCCAACCACACAACAAAAGGTGACCATGATGTTTGTCCGACCAGGCAATTCTTCTGCAAAGCCTAAATTATTACTGAGCATCCAGGTAGTGTAGCGCTAGATTCCCTGCCTACCAACACGGGGGGTCACAGGTTCGCGCCTCTCCGTGTTACGTCCGGCTTGGTCGGGCGTCCATACAGGCACGATTATCTGTGTCTGCAGGTGGGAAGCCGGGGGAAATTGGGCAGAAAATGGGGGGGGGGGGGGGCGAATCAGAAAAAAAGCCTAATAATTATTACTCTCATATGGCCAGGATACATTCCTTATCTACACTTATATGCTCTTTTTAAATCATTCTACTCAATGGGGCTGACTCGAAACTTCTCTTTTTCTTGCTCCGTCAGAGAGGCAGCCCGCAGTTGTCGCCGGAAGAGAAAGGAATACGTGAAATGTCTGGAAAACCGCGTGGCCGTTCTCGAGAACCAGAACAAGACCCTGATCGAAGAACTGAAAACATTAAAGGAGCTTTATTGTGTTAAAACAGGATAACCTGTTTGAGGAGAGGTCAGAGGTCGAGGAGTGACACTATGGCAACAGCAAGGCACAGCTCTGCCATTCGGACATCATGGGGTTATCTGGGAACACTTAATTTCTGGCCTCCAGTTTTTTGTTATTCTGTTTGATACAAAAGTGATATGTGACGGGCGGCAGTGAGACATACCCATATAAAACACAAATGAGAAATTGGCAGTTTTTTTCACCTGCTGTTTTTTTTGATTTGCTAATACTATGTTTATATTTGTGTATATTTTGAATACATGGGAGGATGACTATGTGAGCTTTATCTTTGACGTTCAATTTCGTATGATGTCTTTCCCTTTTTGTCTCTTTAGAATCAGCTTATTTTATGATGTTTTTTAAAACGTTGCTGTAGGAATCTTTTTTTAATCTTCTAACACCATCCGCAGAATTTTTACTGTATGATTACTACAAAGACGTAATTCCTATTTCTTATGTGAACCAGCAATTCCACCTTATTCCCCCATAAGGAGATGTTACAATTGTCATTCCTTATATTTGTGCAATGGAATATAAAGGGTATTAGGAAACATGTCATTAAGTACAGCTAGTTTGGCTGTTACTCGGCTGTTAGGAAACATGTCATTAAGTACAGCTAGTTTGGCTGTTACTCGGCTGTTACTTAGACAATCAGGGAAAAGGCACCAAGTCCAGGTCATATTTATTTTGTACATCTTGGGAGGGGTGAGGGTGAAGAGCAAACAAAATGTATGAAATTTTGCTGATTCTGTAACTAAATAAATATGTTTTCACTCTACATATATCTGTGTAACGTGTAAATAGGTCAAAAGAGTAGATATCGGCACACTGGAGCAGCTCCCAATATTTATTGGCTACAATTGCAACGTTTCAACCCAAAAAGTGGGTCTTCATCAGGCAATATTGGGAGCTGCTCCAGTGTATGTATGTACTCTTTTTACCTTCATACAGGGGCGGACTGGGATCATAATTCAGGCCGGGCATTAGATACCAAGCAGGCCAGGCCGATACGGGCCGACGCGCGTGCCGGCGTCCGAAGGGCGGCGGCGAAAAATTTGGGGCGTTTGAAGCTCAATTTAGGCCGTTTGAAGCCCAATTTGGGCCGTTTGAAGCCAGATTTGGGCTGTTTGAAGCCCGATTTGGGCCGTTTGAAGCCCAATTTGGGCTGTTTGAAGCCCAATTTGGGCCAAGTCCAATTTTACAATGAGATGCACCCACTTTAAACCTGAATAAAGTAATAAAACCACTAGTAAACCAGTAGGCGGCGCCTGGCCTGCTGTTCAGTGAGTGGCCTTGCCAGGCCAGGCCACCGGGCATTTGCCCGACGTGCCCGATTATACAGTCCGCCACTGCCTTCATATATTTGCATCCGGCACCTGGCCTTCACTTTGTGACATTTTTCCAATTAAAACTCATTTTTAAAATCGCAACAGAACAATGTTCAACTTTCCATTTTAAATTTTTTAATTCATACGTATTTCATTAACACTACCAAAATGATAACCTTATTGCTATTCGTTAATAATCTTACATGTGTGTTGAACACTCTTCGTCGTCATTGCATTGTCATTTACCACGTTATGATCCTCTCAGAAAATAAAGTAAGCTAATGTTACTATTAGTGTTGTCGATTTATTGTTTTTGATGTCATGTTATTTTGTAGGCTACAACCTGTCATGCTCAATAAGTGTGTTCAGGAACAAGTTTGCTGTGCGATGGAGTACCACAGGGATGGAGTACCACAGAGTACCACAGGGATGACGTACTGTCTTTTTGTCGGCCAGCCCAGAAGTCATCACTTCCTGCTTCCCTCATCAGGAAGTCGATGGGTTTTTTCTGTGGGCTTTTGGGTTAAATGCCTGAAATAAGGTCTGTGGTTAACGAAAGTTTATGAAACTGTGGGCTTTGTAATCTTCACAAATGAGGACCACTTTTATGACTTTTGAAGTGTTTTCTGAAAGTGGTCCTCATTTGTGAAGATCATCTTGCTGACACAAAGGCCGCTGATGGGGCAATATGCAACTAATTTAACACATGCATAATTCATACACTTTTTGCATTTTTTTCCAAAAAAAATTACCTTTATTTATACAGGGGGAGTCTCACTGAGAGCAATGCTCTCTTTTTCAGGAGTGCCCGGTTCACATTCACATTCATACCTGGAAGCTGACCAGTACAACCACAGTCTGATCTGCTGGCCACTGATCAGCTCCACTGGAGCAGTTGGGGTTAAGGGCCTTGCTCAAGGGCACCTCAGTGGTGGTAATGAGGGAGGGGCAAGCGCTGCCTTTTCACTTTCCCCACCCAGATTTATCCTGCCGGTCCCGGGGATTGAACCGACGACCTTCCGGTCACAAGCTCGCTTCTCTAACCATTGGGCCACCACTGCCCTTCAATATCTGTTCGACTGACAGACGATGCAATGTGCAATAAGGAATATGCCTATGCAACACCACCGACAATATACCTCCCTAGGAGGAGACGATGACAATCTTGACAGAGTTGATGATGTATGACGAATGTAACAGCATTTTGATGTTGATGTACCGACGAGACGCATAACAATGATGTCTGATGGTGACAATGATAGTGGTGATGATGTGATGAGGCAATAATGATAATGACAACGATGATAACTATATGTAACGGAACACAGCTTAAGAATTTCACACGTGTACTTGTACATCGGAGTGACAATAAACCTCCTGTATCAATTTAATAAACTTTTGTTAACCACATACCTTATTTCAGGCATTTAACCGAAATCGGAACTATTTCAGTTGGTGCAACCATTAATTTTAGTAATGCGTAAACTCGGACTTTGTGAGACTTTACGCTCAAACTAGGCTGCGTTTGAACTTATGCATAGCCGCGGCAACCCAGTGTTGGAATTCATATGATGTAAGGTGATAAGCATGTAGTCTATGGCTTTAGGGAAATAAACTAGAGTGTGGGTTTTAATGTGCATATAAAATCTAACAATTAAATTATAAAATATAAAGTAATGCACATTCAATATTCAAGATAAAGGAACAAAGTGTATCTCATGCAAGAAAGTATCTGAGGTGCATCATGCCGTGGCATCTCACATTCCCTGGCTCCATATTGCGGCAATTTGAACGTATTATTTTCTTGGCAGGACTGAATGAGTTTAATGAGAAATGAAATGCTTAGCCGGTATTGGCAATGCAGCAATCATATTGGTAATTATGGGCATTGACAGTGTGGATAGTGTGGTGAGAATTTTAGTTTCGCCTTAAATAAGTCCAATATACTAGTATTAAAGTTGTAACATTGATTTATTTACAGAAACAAAAGTCTATATGGATCGGGGACTATTTGTTCTTATCAATGTTATATGAGCACCAACAACCACACCAAGACAAATTCCTAGTATGTGAAAACATACCTTGGCAAATAAAATAATTCTGATTATGATATATCCACCTTATTTCTAGATGCCATGATGCCTACGTGAAATATGGGTGCTTCTTCCAGTGTAACCCCCCCCCCCCCCCCCCCCCCACATTCAAAAATAAGGTGGATAGGATCAGGTGTTTCAGTGACGGGGCCCTCATTAATGTTACCGGTTACACCTGTGTTTACCCTGCCTTGAGACACAAAATGTGCATAGTAAATTATGCTAATATCACCAATTGCGAGTTGTGCTAAGTGCTTAAATGTGCATCCTAAACTGCGCATTCTGCCCACATTCACTTAATGGCGTATCCCACGACGTGTGGCTTTATTGCGAAAGTGACCTGCGGAGCGTCAATGTGTTGGAGGTGAATTTGTGAGAAGCCGGCTGCCTCGAGCTCTTTCCATGTCGCTCTGGTAATCACACAGCCGTCCCCCAGGTAGTACCACACGGGCTGCAGCACATGCTGGAAGAAATATGTCCAAGAGGAGGGATCTGACACCACATGCTCCAGGAAGTAGAAGGCTCCACCCTGTAACAGATTCAACACACATGGATCATTTCATGTTTATATATAATAATAACATCAGGGATTGTGACTTTGCTGCAAGAGTACAAGAGTCCAAACGGGCCCTTGGTTTCATTCAACAGTAGCTGTGTAGGAAATGAGTGAAATCAATGGGATAAAGGGGATTTTAACATTTCACAATAGCAGCAGCAGCAGCATTAAACTAAACATGTCCGTTTTTAACATGTTTGACATGTTGAAATTTGTCCTGATGGTGGCGCTATTCGGCATGAGCAAATCTGGTCTAACACACTTTTGTGCTCCTTTTGGCACAGGTTGTGATGTTTGAACGAGCTAGCAATTAGTATTTTTTGTTTTGTTTTTTTGTTTGTTTTTGCCGTCAACTTCCTTTCATGGATAGTGGTGCCCAGTGCTGCGATGATTAGTGCAATTAATAGATCAGTCCTTGAAAGTGACATTATATAATGCAACCAATGTGGTCTCGTCTGTCCCCAAATCTCTATGAAATTTGGTTGCTCTAGCAGCAAGGGTAATTATGCCTCACTTTCTTTGCTGTCAATTTAATTTCTGCACCACAGCAAAACGGTTTGGATTTTCAAAACTCTGGGGGAATAGCCGTAATCTAGGAGGTCCATATGCTGTGTGGAAAGTTGATCCGTTCTAAGTTGGTCCATTGCTCCTCCATTGGGTGTGGGGCTAGCAACCCCACCCTGTCAAAACCTACTTACTACAGAAAGCTGGAGTCCATCATTGGCACAGTGTGGTTGTGGCCCTATGCTCCACTTAGGAGCCTATGGGAAAAAAGAACAAGAAGTTGACCCTTAACCTGGTTTTCTACAAAGTTTTGTGCAAATCTGCTCATAACTTATTGTGATATCTTGCGGACAGACAGGCAGACAAACAGGGTCAAAAACATAACCTCCCAGCCAACTCGTTTGGCCAACTGTTGGCGGAGGTAGCAATGGGCACTCAGCCCTGTGGGCTTGAACCCATCAGTAATTGACAAGTCTTCCGTGGTCTCTAAACAAGTGGTTCTCAAAAAAGTGTGGTCTGGGGACCCCCAGGGGTACTTGAGGAGCTTCCAGGGGGTCCCCCAGCAAAAAAGGGGGATACTTTATTTTCACAAGAATTCCAACCATAAGCAACACACTGACACAATGTATGACTATTTTGGTCATGAGTTTCATACACTTTCTGTAATAAAACATCTGAGTGCATGTGACGACCTTCACACCCTGTCTTACAGAGGAGGAGCCTGGTGTTGGTGTTGGCTGATTGTGTGCACCTGGGTCCATTCAGTCTCTCTCCCTCCTCACCTTTAGTTCTCTTTGTTTAATGTAGTTTGTGTTCTCGAGTTATTTCCCTTTAGTTTTAGTTCATAATTATTGTTTTAACTTTTACTTTGGTGTATGACTCCCCTCATATGTTACAACCCGGCTCAAAGTATGAGGGAAGTATTTACACCAAAGGGAAAAATAAGCACAACACAAACTAGTTACATTAAACAAACGAACAGAACAAAAGGTGCATCGGTGAGGAGGGAGTGAGACTGAATGGTCTGAAGCCCAAGGAGTAGTAGGGCCTACATCGGGCCCAGGTGAACCCAATCAACCAGGAGAATGGTCTGGACAGGGCCAGGGAAGTTGGAGGGTCGTCAGAAAAGCTAAAATCTTATCAGATGGTGGCCCCTGGGACAAGCTCCTATAAAGTGTGTGTGGGGGGGGGGGGGGTCAAGGGTCTAATTTGTGTCCGTTTAGGGGTCCATGAGCAACTCGGTAATTGCCAGTCGCCCAGTGCCCACGCAGTTAATCTGCTCTTAATTACGACCCATTCGGATATGTCATACAGCACCTGAAGGCAGCATGATACCAGTACTACTCACCGCTCTGAGAATACGTCGCGCTTCCTCCAGCACCCGCTGCACGCTGTTGACAGAGCAGAGGACTAGAGTGCAGACAACAACGTCCACAGATTCGTCGCTTACTTCCTTCTTCATGTCCTCTCCAGAGACAACTATGAACTTCTCATACGTCAAGTGCTTATTTGCCTCCATGCTCATCTGCAGGTATTTGTCAAAGTGCGGGTTGGGATCAGTGCAGATCACCGTGCAGCCGTCCGGGTAGAACTTGAAGTTCGCCCCGCTGCCGCAGCCGATCTCCAGCAGACGTAGCGTACCATCATCGGCGTTGGCAAATTTGTATACATTTCGGAAGAGGGCTCTCTTAATTTCGTGCATTTTATCGTTGTATGAAAATGTTATGTTGTAGGCAAGCAACGGAAACAAGCGTTTGTACATACCATATAAGCCCACGAGCTCCATTATTTGTAGGGGCAAAGTTAACGCCAAACAAAGCATTTTGCATACTTTCATGAGGCAAGACTTCATTTTCCCTGTGCAACCGAGCTACTAGCCTCGTTGTGCAACGCCTTGTGGGGCTCAATTTAAAAGACACGCGACTTTAGAAGATCAAAAGATTACACTTTAAAGCCTGAGCGTTATCCGTCTACCGTGTTGCATTTTGCCCACACGATGGCGCCACTGGGATATAAAAAGGAAACCTTTCATTTTCCCCAATGTTCACAAAGGGCTCCTTCCCATCGCAGCCGATCATTTCCTCCCACAGAAAAATAACAATACAAACCCTGCAATTAGTTTTGGGATACACGAATATGGTATCACAGAAAAACTGTCACTTTGTTTAAAAAAACACACTAAACTCATATGAGATCATTCAGCACCAGCACCCCCCCCCCTCTAACTACTATGTGTCCTCTCTCTCAAGTCTATCTCGATGTCAGCAGCCAAAAGGGTATTATTTCATTTGATTGCTATAAGAGATCAGGATAAAAGGATGATTATAAAAAGTCCTGACCAGCATCTGTAGCTTATTTTGACATCTTTTTGACGCCCCTGGCCCTTCTGATTCTGAAAAGAAAATAGAATTAGGCTACCAAAAAATAAATCTAAAATACATGGACCATGAAGCTATGATATAGGCGACTTTTGCAATGTAGTAAAAAGAAGAAGAAAAAGAGACAAGATCAAAATATTTGTGTTGACGATTAACAAATGTAAGATGTGGTGGAAGCAAGTATAGTAGGCTATAGCAATCAAATGTTTAATGGAAACCAGCAGAAATGGAAGTTTCATTGATTATGATCTACAAAAACATGTGAAATGCTCCATGATAATGTAATGATGCCCCATGTCTCAGCCTTCGTGATATAGGATGCGAGTAGTCAAGAGTGAGCTATGTCAGTTTTATATTCTTTCCAGTCTAGATCTACATTTCATAGGCTATAGCGCCCTGAAAACATTCATTCAATTTTTTCATGGTGTGTTATTAGTTTAAGTTAATCATGATGTCAAAGTGAAAACAAAGTGATCTAAAGTTACATGAAGGTATAAAATGTACATAATGAAAATAGGTATAGAAAACAGGGTATCCACAGGTAATTATTAAAAGTTGATCAATCAATTTCGGGAAAATTAAGGCCCTTAAAAAGTATGTTATTAAGTAGGTTATTGATTATTGATTTTTATTGTCTGGCCCACTTGACACCAAATTGGGTCACATGTGGCCCGTGGACTAAAATTAGTTTGACACCATCAGTGTATGCGAGCGTAGGAATGGAGATGTCTAGAACCCTGGAAAAGGATTCAGCCCTCTAGTTTCTTTTTTGCATCAAGTTTTTTCTTAATTTTCTCCCGAATCGTACTTGGCCAGTTCCCGCTGCTGTCCCAGTCACCTCCTCAGCTGATCTGGGGAAAGTTGTGGACTAGCACATGCTTCCTCTGACACGCACTCGCCAGCTGCTTCTTTTCACCTGACAGCGAGGGGTTTCACCGGCAGGACGTAGTGCGTGGGAGGATCACGCTACCCCCCCCCACACACACACACACACACACACACATGAGGCACTAGAGCAGCGACCAGGACAACTACCCCAATCCACCTTCCCACCCGCAGACACAGCCAATTGTGCCTGTATGGACGCCTGACCAAGCCGGAGGTAAACATGGGGGTTCAAACCTGCAACCCTCATGTTGGTAGGCAGGGAATCTACCGCTGCACTACCCAGACACCCTCAGCCCTCTCGTTTTATGTGAGATAAATTGTCTCACTGGCAAATATTTGTTCAACATTTCATAAAACATAGGCCTATTACTCATACTTAATCACTAGGTTGTAAACATATTGAAGAGCATTTTCATGAATGGCTGAGCTGATCGTCATTGCAGTTGAGGCAGAGAGACCCAGTCAGCCATATAAGTGAGGGCAGCCTTTTGGAAGATAGCAGACAGACATTTAAGATTGGCGCGCGCGCTCACACACACACACACACACAATAACAATACTTTCCCTCCCTTCCACTTGTCTTTCTCTGTGCTTCCCGGCTATGCGTGGATTTGTGAATGTGATTAGTTGTAAATAGGCTCGAATAAAATTTGTAGGAAGGTGCAAATTTGTGCCCCCCTCAAAATGTTGTGTGCGCTATACAGGGGCGGTTTTAGACCCTTTTTGGGTGGGCTGTTAGACCCTTTTTGAGTGGGCTGAAGCCCACCCTGAGATAGTCACTCACCCTGGAAGATAGAGGGTAATTTTTTTTTTTTTTACAAAAATAAGAATAGCTGGCCCTCCTCTATTAATCTCTCATTCATGCTTTAAAGCCATAAAGTAATAAAATAATAATGGTATTGGTCATCAGAAATGCATGCAATGTACGACCTTTATTTTGAAAATATGGTTAGGTCTAGAGGAAGTTACTCTAGACACTACCAAGTTAGTCTCTTAGAACAGACGAGTTGGCTTCCGCAATTTTCAAATGCTTCCGCCATACCGTCTGTACTTCATGGGGGAGAATCATGCACCAACCGGAATGGGAAGTAGAAAGGCGGGTTTTCCGCTCATTAGTCCAATCAGAATCGCAGAAAGGAGGGTCTTCCGCTCATTAGTCCAATCAGAATCCAATATGCCGCATTTTTCGTGGACACATGTGTCGTGATTGGTCGGATTCCGTCGAACTTCTTTCCTGTCTGAAGGTTTTTTTCCCAACTTCCTTTTGCATGTTCTGGGGGTGTAACGTACAGACTGTGTATAGCTGCATTCGCCGGATGTAGATGAGACAGTCTGTTTTAAGAGACTACTACCAAGTTACTGCACCCTGCATCTAATGTATTGGGTACCTGTGATCATCATTGTGGGGCTACTGAGCTGAGGTGTAAACTAGGCTACTAGTGCTAAGCTGTTTGTTAATGAGTCTGTTGATATGCAAATGCACACTAGCATAATGCTAAGTGGCCAGCCATTTTGGTAATGTGTTAAATCGTAGCCTAGGTTTAGAATAGCCACTGATATGCATGTTGCAGTGTTGCTATGTGTGAAGGTTAGCTTTATTCATGGTTGCCATAGTTTATAAAGTTAATTCCTTTAACTTCTTTGGTACCTCATTAACCTCAAGTCACTATTAGATTGTTTCATTGATTTGGTGTGGAGGTGGAGAACAGAGGAAATGTGAGAAGAAGCTGTATCTGCTAAGAAGTACACACACAGAAGAAGAAGAGTGAATCTGATAAATTGATTAAGCTTTCTTCATAGATCTAGTCTCTTCATTTTGATCTCAAAGTGCACCAGATTGATTAATTTTTATTTTAAAATGTAAAACCCCCTAGGGGGTCTGCAGTCCACCATATAGATTGTTTGGGGGCTGAGCCCACCCAAAGGTGTCATCCTAAAACCGCCCCTGGCACTATAGTTCAATCATACCAGATATGAGATGAGGAGCATTTAGTGCTTAGTGGTGTTGGTGAAATCTACTTGATAGCATAGCCTATGATGTGCGGTTTGATCGTGAGAAAGAGCGGGGCTTCGATGTGCCTTAGTTTGATTTCAGAGAAGCCAGCTGCCTCCAGGTCTTCCCATGTCGCCCGGGTGAGGACACATCCGTGACCAAAGTAGAACCACGCAGGCTGGAGAACATGCTGGAAGAAGTAGGTCCAAGAGGAGGGATCTGCCAAGACGTGCTCCATGAAGTAGAAGGCTCCACCCTGCAACACAGTGTGTACCAATTCTAATCTCAAAACCAGGTAGTTGGGTATGCCTATAATAACAGCTCAAATGTAATAACTGACCACCATAATAAAACGCACACGCACACACACACACTAAAATCTTGAACTGGTAACATAATACCTTTTTTTTGCCTATATACTAATATAATAACGGCAATTTTGCTAAATAATTTAATAACCTATCCAGTAAGGTAATAATAGTCTGTGTGCGATAGCCTGTTACTGGATTTTTGTTGCATTATGGCATTTATTATTGATTTTATTACTTTACGGTCGGGCAGATAAACGTTATGGTTAATAATTAATTTTTTTGGGCCGTTACAAGACCTACCCAACTATCTGGAATAGATACAATGTTGTGTGTGGATACAATGTTGAATGGTTTTGTTGCATTCGGAATATGAACTAAAACTGATTGATTTGATTGATTATAGATGCGCACTGATTCACACTATTCACTAGCCAGCCTACTTACAGGCCTCAGTATACGGTGTGCCTCTCGCAGAGTTTGGGAGACGTTCTTGACAGTGCAAAGAACAAGTGTGGTGACGACAGCGTCCACAGATTCGTCCTCAATTGACCCCATGTCTTCTCCAGATGCGACCACAAATCTCTCAAATGTGAGATGGTCGTTGTCAGCAACGCTCTTCAGCAGGTATTTCTGGAAATGCGGGTTTGGGTCGGTGCAGGTTACCTTGCATCCGGACGGGAAGTACCGAAAATTTGTGCCCGTGCCGCAGCCGATCTCCAAAATATTGAGCGGCCCACCACCATGTTTGTTGAACTCTGGGAGATTGCTAAACAGGTCCTTCTTCTGCTCGTGCATTCTCTTATTGTAATCAGCAGATAGTCGGCACATTATAAACGGAAAGACACGCTTGTATATTTCGTACAGACCCACCGCTTCCATCAGTTGAACGGGTAAAGTTAGCACGTAGACCAGAAAAGTAAAAAAGTTCATCAGGAAAGCCATGTTTGCAACGACGCTTGTGTACAGCTGACCCTCAACCACTAGCTACCCAGCTGTGTTGTGCTAGCGAATATAAGAAGTTCCGGTGAGGTTTTTCAAAGTAAAAGAACAAATCTGCACAATTATAGAGCAGACAGAATCGATTGAAAAATGATTATTTTCCACATTAAACTAATAAACTAAGCATTTAAATGAAGCTATACAATACAAATTATGTTTCTGTATGACAATAACTGTTTCAATAACATTGAGAACGTTCTTCTCAGTATCTTAATAGATAAAAGCTGTTCACTGGAGTGCATAGCCTTTACAAATTGGACACTGGACAGGTTTGTGTTCAAAGTGGGAGCTTGCCAAGCATATGCACACGCTCGGGGGGACCTCCTCTGTGACATCCCACCCAGAACAAGAATAACACTTCTGGTCTGGATTTTCAGAATAAAAGCATAATTTCTACCAATCCACAACACTCAAATAAGAGTATATTTTTGCACACACAACAATAATAATAATCATAATAATGATAATAATAATGATGCTGCTGATGATGATGATGATAACAACAACAAAACAACAATAATAATAGTAATAATAATAATAAAGCTGCAAAATGTAGAGTCACAGTGCTAAGCAGGATTGAATAATTGACATAATGTAACACAGTGCACCTAGCCTCACTCTGGCATCACAATGGCCTCACAAAGTAATGGGCATAGATTAGAATCTCAAATGCTATGAGAAAGAAAGGGAAAACAATACTATACATTATATACCCTTGTGAAGAACCGTCTAAATCATAATTTTATTGGCACTCCTTGCTAAATGTGGGTTGGAATTAGTATCTTGTGGGTTCTGGTGGCCGAAGACCTTTGAATTAAAAACAAATAATGCCAAATGGACAAACATATGATGAATATAATTGAACACAGCTCAAAGCAAGTATCCTCTTTGATAATTCACTTTATAGAGGTACTGTATGTTGCCCAATTGTCAGGACTAGAAATGAGCGTATACCTCACGCACTCATTTCTAGGGTGGATCCTCTGGAGATGATGCACCATGGGCACACTTTTTTGGGTGTGACTTCATGCTGAAGTTTGGCACTGCACTCTGTCGGGGTACCCAGCAGTGCACCCCCCAAGTTTGAAGTGGATCGGACGAAGGCTTCTCGAGATACGTGAAAGTAGTAGGATATACAAATATGTTCAGCACCCATACCTTTTGAGTGCAGAACATCCAAGAACTTGAACTACACACATGATATCTCACAATTGTATGATCAACGTAACCCTCTCTGGCATCTCCAATATTACTTCATGTGAGGGTTCAGAATTATAATGGCAAGCTACAGTTTTATGGACAGTGTGACGAGGCACATGTTGTGTAGCCTGCTTACAACGAATGGCAGTCCAGCTCTTGCATGTCATACTTCATGCCCTCTCACTTTTCATTATACTGTCTAATAAGGCAGAAATGCCCAAAAGTAACCAAATTAATTCAATCTTATCTACGCAGATTACTCACTCATGTTGCACTTTCACAGTTTCACTCACGCTAAGATGAAACAATTACAACAATTCTCATTGGAAGAGATACACAATGCCAAGGTCCATTTAAATATTTGCCTCTGATACATACGAGATTTTATAGCTGTTAATTTCAGGTCGGATGTCTCTGTTTCCCCTCTACAGAACACTATGTTGGGCTGGGCATAAGGTAATGGGTCACAATTGTCAATATTTCCCTATGCTCAAAATATTGAAACACTGAAATGAAGTTGGAAAGATTTTGGATAGCATTTATAAACAAAGTTGCGCCTACAAAATGTATTTGTCTGTATGCATGATGCTGAAAGGATCTCTCACCTTGGCTGAGGTTTACTATAGTTGCAGTTCTTGGGAATCCCACCAGATGGAGACATTTCTGGGTCATATTCAACTAGTAAAAAAAAAACATCCCTAAAAAACCATCCCTGTTGTTGAAGGTTAAAAGGCTGTAGACTTCATTTATCCACGACAACATGCAGAAAGAATAGTGTGTAATATATTGAAACTGGTTTTGTGGCAATGGTTACACATGAAAAACCCTTTCACCTTTGCAAAAAGGAGGGAGGTTCTTTCAGCAGAATACAAAAGGCCTTATAGAACATTTATAGTTCTATAAAGGACACAGAATTTACATACAGGTACAAATCAGATGAAAGAACCACATATACTTGTTTTTTTCTAACTTTTAACTTCCTCAGATGCTAAACTGTATCTGTTAGAATTAGCATTTTAGTTAGGACACATGACTTATTTGTCTTTTGGAAAAGAAAAGGTGTTTAGTTCTCCTTATATATTTTTATTCTTTCATTACAGACACTTATGTTTCAGGGAAATGCCAGAAAGAACGTCCTGTGGGATTAGTCCGTTGCTTATGCGGTTGTAGAGGCATGGTGTTTTAAACACCTATGCCATCCTTTGCGTATAGCCTACACGGAATAAAACTTAAAATGTAATGAACTGATTTCTTCCCAATACTAAGAATCAACGCATATGTAAATATCATTGTAAATATGGATTTTATTTCTCTGGAAAAGGTAATATCTGTGTAACAAACAAAGTTATTAGAATTGAGACTAGATGAAAGTGGTCACACAGCTTTTTGCAATTAGTTTGTTGAATCATTCTGTCTGTCACCTGTTGACACATTAGTTGGTGATTGATTTGCAGTTCCACTCTAACAAGAAGTTTTTTCAGTTCTGGATCGAATACATTCTTGGTGTCATGTTTGTGCATGTATGCTGCAGAGTATACAGTAACCTTTCTATAGCATGCACACAGATATCAAAGTTATTTGTGACAAACAATGGGAGGAAGCCTACATTTCAGATTATATTATTAAATTCTATGAATAGTCCTCTTTCTTAGAGAGACCTGTAGGCTATGTGTGGGTCTTCGACATTATTGTGTTTAGGGTCCATCACATCTAAGAAAGTAGCCTACAGCTCAGAGCTGTAGGCTACATTTAACATTTGTATGGTCTGCAACTCTTGGCCCAATTCAGTAGGCCTATCGGCTGCTAGATTGTGTAATCACATGGTTTTGTTGTACTTTCAGCGGAGACCGATATTTAAACATTTCCTTTCTGCACCAATAACCGTAAGCTATGTCTGTTAATTGTCTAAATAGTGTAGGCTATTTCCCCCATTTTTTTCTTTTTTGCTTACGATGCTGCGGTCTCTTGTCCGTTATTGAAACCAAAGGCATTTACCGACACTCCCTAACAATTTGCTGAGAGTCATCAATTATGCAGGGTAGCCGCACGCACTGGGAAGGAAGATAGCAGCAACAATATGGCGACAGCCGCAGTTACTCCCGACTCTTTTCTACACCTGCAATTCACTGACATCTTTTTGGATTTCTGTTAATGCGAGAAAAAGTAAGTAGACAATCCGTTCTCTTGTCTGGATGCTTTTTGTCGTGGGATGGATCGCAGTCATACTCTGTCTACTGACTGCATCCCAGTGCCGCAGAGCGGTCCCCCTCTCAGCATCTTTTTCTAGCGTCTGTGGAGGAGGGCTCCTTGCCAATAGCCTACCTGGACAAATATGCATGCGAAAAACATCAGTTAGAAGTAGGCTAGACGTGATTCTGAAGGGACAAAACACGGGTTTTGCGCTGCGGCATGGGGCAGCAGGGGAGGAGGAGGCGGCAGGTTTAGTCGGGGTGTTGGCCTGCCTCTGGACGGAATGACATTTCAATGTGTCAGAATGTGAAACATACGCATATGGGATGGAGGGGGGGGGGAGTGGGATCACGTCAAACTTCTGTGCGTGCGGTGACATTAACTAGCCTGGACATACTCAAAGTGGGCCCTAATGTAGCGCCTTTTGCTCAATAATATTCGGCCGCACTTTTCCTGGCCGCTACCATAATTGTATAGCCATCATTATGATAGTTTTACCCCCCCTCCTCCTCCTCCTCCACCCCCATTGCAATCTCTTTGGAGACTGTAGGCTATTGCGTTGAGGAGGTAGGTAACCGCCGCTACGTCTCAGTTTTGCCAGTCCTGGATGGGGCCGCAGCGCCCTTTTTCTCGCCTTTTCACGCCGCCTCCCCCCTAATAATAATAAAGGCTGTTTTGTAGACTATTGCGTTGTTCCATCACGCATGTTAATTTGGAGTCTCTGGAGTCCTGTCGCTTTGACAATGTCTACGGGTGTGGTAGCCTAATAGCCTTTAGGTCGTTTTATAGTTTCCCCCGTTTTGCAGTATAGGCTAAATAATTTCAGTTTCCTAAATATGAATTTGCTTTTCTGCTGATGTAGGCTATTATATAGGCTAAGACAGTGATTAGCTCTCAGAGCTTATGGTCTCGAATTGACCTACTGTATGTTAGAGCCTATGGCTATAGCAGCAATAAGCCACACTGCAGTATTTTTAGGCTTTGGCCTATAGGACGCGGGCGCTCCTCGGTGTAAACACAGTGGACTTGACTGAAGACTACAAATCAGCCTAGTTTAGCCAATGGCTGTCAAATGAGAAATAAATAATGTGACACTGTAATCAGAGAGAGACAGAGAAGGAGGGGGGGGGGGGGGGGTCTTTAGATCATCTGACAGAGGGAGAAAGTTGTCTGAGAAAGAGGAAGGGCGTTCTTCCTCTTAACCCTATCTGCCCCACGTTTACAGCTGTCTCCATCTTTACTGTAGGCTACTCATATTATCATAGTCTTAGTATAGTAGCCTATATCATAGTCATATTATCATAGTCTTAGTAGCCTATAGTCTTAGTATAGTATATCATAGTCATATTATCATAGCCTTTCTCACACACACACGCCAAATAAACATTTCCAGAGTATAGCCTGGTTGTTGTCATAACTTTATCTGAATTATCCGCAGTTCAGGTGCTGGCATCCATGATTTGCCCTGATAAACCCATTTGAGGGCTTAGACCTATTTGTCAAGTTGCTCATACTTTGACACTGGATTTAGGCTATTTTGTAGGCATACCTAATAGCTGCTTGTAACCCATTGCTCATGCTGTAGTTGAGCCTATTTGGATTGAGTTGATTTCCTAGATTTGGTCATATTATGCTAATGCTATGACAGGCAGCATCAAGGCCTTTTGAGCTCAACTCAGTCAATGCGGGATGGAGGAGGGGGGTGCTTCACCAGTGTGGCTGATCCGGTTCCCAGCAGCCCCTCCTCTCCTCTCCTCTCCTCTCCTCTCCTCTCTAGCCCCGTCTCTCGGCCACGTCCATATGTCTGTGTTGTTGGGTGGTCATCGCAAGCCCCTCTCATAGTAGTAGCTTAGCTATCAGAGAGTGAGCAGGAGGTTTTTCAAACTGCTGGGGGGACCTGCTGCTGCATGTGGATGGCTCTCCTCTCCTCCTCCGCACAGAGGACACCGGTGTGCTGCTGCTGAACCGGACAGCCACGAGCCCGTCTGCCTGGCTGCTGCTTCACTGGAGCCAATTACGTCGCTGCTGCTGCTGCTGCTGCTGCTGCTGCTGCTGCTGGAGACTACGCGCATTTTCTCTTCAGTCCATCCATCAGTTCAGTTCCAAACAAATGGATCTGACTACAGGCTGAGGAGAGCGAGTTTGGGCTGAGCTTTTGGTGACAATTAAGCTACACATGGTAATAGGTATGATTGGCTTCTACAGATCAAATGGGGGGCATGAGTTGTCTTGTTTTGTTTTTAGATTGAGATGTTGTGTATCTGAAGCTGTCACGACGAGTGTTGCATTTGATGCAGTTGCTCATAACTAACTATCTTCTAGTGAGTTAGGCTACTGGACACAGAAAACATCAAAGCAGCATCTTCTGCATATTTAGGTTATGCTGCAGGCGAAAGCAGTTTCCCCCTCAGCTTTATTATCACACGAGTTGTGCTTCTGGATTAGCCCAGCGTTATGCTTCTATGTGCTGCCTGCTATGCTATTGCATCTGTGTTTGAGCCACCTTGAGCGTAGATCAATTGATGAAGCATTTGTGGAAGGAGACTTGGAGGTTGTGGCCACTCAGGTTGGGTTACTTGAACCGCGGGCTTCATCTCTCTTCTGGTGGCTGTGCGGTTTGAAGAGACCGCTGTTGGATCTTATTGCCTCAATTTGCCCATGGATTTCTATTGTTCTTCTGTCTGTTTGGTCTTCAGGTCTGTAGGCCTTTAACACTGTATCCTAGGCCTTTGGTGATTGCCTGCCTGAGCTGCCTGTGACTTTGTCAAATATGATATGATATGATATCAACAGCATGGACATCAACTCCGCGGCCCGGGGGTGACATGCCAGTAGCTTATTGTAGGGAGTGGGACCCAAGAGAAATGCAGTTTAGTAGCCACCCGTGAAAACAATGTAGGTATAGGGCCAACTCTGACCCTTAGAGGTTAATAACTTCAACCAAGTCAGACAAGAATATAGTCTATTCATTGAATGCCTTTTCAAACATTTTCAAATAAGTAACTATATTTGTTGTTTATTAGTATTATGATTATAATAATGATTTATTTTTATTTTATTTTGTCAAAAATATTCTGTATACAATTATTGTTTTGGTCAAGTGCAGTAGGCTATAAAACACAGCAGTTAGGTGCACTGTTGTCATGCATGCATGGGCCAAATAGACACTTTTGCCCCCTAGCCTAAGTACAGTAAGTAAGTACAGTAGGCAGGTAGTACTGTAGTACTGTAGGTGGCTGGGGCTTGCCACATAGGTCAATGCAACGAGAAATCACAGATAATCACAGCGATAGTATTTAAAAATCAATTAACATCCTTTTCTTTGACAACTTACCTCATCATATTAAATGTATCCTTATGCAGCAAACCCACTCCATTCCACACCAGTCACACTCATTCACCTGGGTGTATCCACTGTAATTTAGATCAAAGGATACAAATAAATATGAGTTACAAAAAGCCTAGTCTTCTGTAATGCCGCCTTTTGGAATAGTTATGTGGATACAAAGGGAGGAACCTATTATATATCCTATTAAAATGTTATGTAAGGAGTGAGAGAGAGAACTAGAGACGTGTGGGCCAGGGGCGTAAGGTGGGCCTTTACCAGGCCCGTATCTAGGGTGAGGTTACTGGGTGGGCAATTGAAAATTTTGGGGGGCAATGAAAATAACCAAACCAAAAAAAAACTCGCCAAAAATGTGCCTAACTTTGGAACATTATTGCCGACAAGCTAGTAAGCCATACAGTAGCTGGTACCAGGTCCGTTAGGTTGCCCAAAGGTTCTCGGTTTGGGGATGGGGATTAAGTTGCATTATATTCTAACACTAAACTGTTCCACTAGGTGTCCACATTGTGCTGTGGGTAACCTAAGTATGAACTTTCACTGACGGGACAGGCCAATATTTACAAAACTCCTATTATTAAAACTATTTGCAAACTATGTACATACAAACTAACAAACTAACTATTTACAAAACTGTTATTATATTCACAAGACTTTTAGTCTTAAAAGTGAAAAGAAAACAACTTTGAAAGCAGATTGATTTACCATAAAACTTAAAAACATCTTTCATCCATAATTTCAATAATCAACTCCATAACTAACTCCATTATTTTCATTGGATGACCTTATTTCTCAAATCAAATTAAAGACTAGTGCAGTGAGACTTAACCATAGCTAAAAACTATTTGCCATTTAGCCTTCAAACCTATATTTACAAGACTTTTAGTCTTATTCAAACTCAAACTGAAATTAAAACTTTGAAAGCAGATTGACTTCGTTACCCTAAAAAATAAATAACAATCCTTCATCCATAGTTTAAAATAATCAACTCCATAATATTCTTTTCATTGGATGAGCTTATTTCTCAAATCAAATTAAAGCTATAACTACAACTGTTAGGTGCCCTAAACTACTAACCCAGTAGTCTCCAACCTTCGGGTCGTGACCCTAAGTGGCGTCGCCTGGAATTCAAAAAGGGTTGCCTGAGATTATTATTATTTATTTTTTTTGGGTGGGCAAGATTCATTTTTGGGTGGGCCCTGCAACCCTCTAGATCCGGCCCTGGCCTTCACTGTGGCGTTCGTTCACTGTGATCGCAACTACATAACTGTGAAATTCGGAACTGCATCTTGCACGGTTGTGACGCTATCTCATCGGCAAAACCTGTCCACAGACAGACAGACAGACACCTGGCAAAGTAGTCAAAACAGCTTCTGTGGTAGTTCCCACTACAATAGGTGTCTGCAGGTCAGGATCACATTTTACCTTGATCACAACCACACAGACAGAAGTGAAAATAACACCAGACACTGTCGCGGCTGGTAAAAACACGAGCATCAAGCCACACAAAGTACGATGTCAGGAAGAATCCATCAGCTGTATGCATGGACACAGGGAAAGAAAACACGACACTTGTCACTGTCCTTGCTGCTGTGGTCACCAAGGTCAAAGCAAAAGACTCCCCAGCACTCCAGATGAGCTGGGACCTGGGTCCCCACGAGGGAAACCCTTTTGGGGTGACAGGATTTGGTTTGTTAAAGGGCCATTGATTTCTCTGTTCTTTGGCCATATGCATTGAGTCTGGGAGAGAGCAGCAAAACATAGTGCCTGTCTGGCCCAGGTTCCAAGTGTTTGCACTTTTTCTCGCTTCATCTTGCTTTGTTTGCTTCCTCTACGGCAGAGCAGAACATTTTGGTCTCTGATGCTCTGAGCAAGGCTGACACTGAGAAAAGGATGCAAACCAACTTGTATGAAACTGCCAAAAAGTTGTCACGGTTCATTACAACCAGTATGTGTTATTAATTGAAATTAAATTGGATAAATACTACATTACGTTATTTGAGATGTTGAACCTCTATGGATAGAAAACAGGTGATCTTACTCAGGTGATTATTCAAGTGATGCTCTGTATTGCAATCTTGACCGTTGGTTTTTGAGAAGAATCATACGGTTCACTTTGCCTTTCACTCAAATCTTGAGTCCCTCTGTTTTCCTTAGAGCTGGATGTCTCCTTCTCTGTCTCTCTGTGTCCCTCTGTTTTCCTTAGAGCTGGATGTCTTCTTCTCTGTCTCTCTGTGTCCCTCTGTTTTCCTTAGAGCTGGATGTCTCCTTCTCTGTCTCTCTGTGTCCCTCTGTTTTCCTTAGAGCTGGATGTCTTCTTCTCTGTCTCACTCTGTGTCCCTCTGTTTTCCTTAGAGCTGGATGTCTCCTTCTCTGTCTCTCTCTGTGTCCCTCTGTTTTCCTTAGAGCTGGATGTCTTCTTCTCTGTCTCACTCTGTGTCCCTCTGTTTTCCTTAGAGCTGGATGTCTTCTTCTCTGTCTCACTCTGTGTCCCTCTGTTTTCCTTAGAGCTGGATGTCTCCTTCTCTGTCTCTCTCTGTGTCCCTCTGTTTTCCTTAGAGCTGGATGTCTTCTTCTCTGTCTCTCTCTGTGTCCCTCTGTTTTCCTTAGAGCTGGATGTCTTCTTCTCTGTCTCTCTCTGTGTCCCTCTGTTTTCCTTAGAGCTGGATGTCTTCTTCTCTGTCTCTCTGTGTCCCTCTGTTTTCCTTAGAGCTGGATGTCTCCTTCTCTGTCTCTCTGTGTCCCTCTGTTTTCCTTAGAGCTGGATGTCTTCTTCTCTGTCTCACTCTGTGTCCCTCTGTTTTCCTTAGAGCTGGATGTCTTCTTCTCTGTCTCTCTGTGTCCCTCTGTTTTCCTTAGAGCTGGATGTCTCCTTCTCTGTCTCTCTGTGTCCCTCTGTTTTCCTTAGAGCTGGATGTCTTCTTCTCTGTCTCACTCTGTGTCCCTCTGTTTTCCTTAGAGCTGGATGTCTCCTTCTCTGTCTCTCTGTGTCCCTCTGTTTTCCTTAGAGCTGGATGTCTTCTTCTCTGTCTCTCTCTGTGTCCCTCTGTTTTCCTTAGAGCTGGATGTCTCCTTCTCTGTCTCTCTGTGTCCCTCTGTTTTCCTTAGAGCTGGATGTCTCCTTCTCTGTCTCTCTGTGTCCCTCTGTTTTCCTTAGAGCTGGATGTCTCCTTCTCTGTCTCACTCTGTGTCCCTCTGTTTTCCTTAGAGCTGGATGTCTCCTTCTCTGTCTCACTCTGTGTCCCTCTGTTTTCCTTAGAGCTGGATGTCTCCTTCTCTGTCTCTCTGTGTCCCTCTGTTTTCCTTAGAGCTGGACGTCTCCTTCTCTGTCTCACTCTGTGTCCCTCTGTTTTCCTTAGAGCTGGATGTCTGGCTGGATCGAAAACCAATAAAAAGGAACTAGCTCCAGGATGAAAACATGGCCCCGCCCATTATACCCCCAGGACCTCACAGCTTCAAGTATTTCACCCCAGAGTCGCTTGTTAACATCGAGAAGCGCATCCTCGAGGAGAAGAACAAGAAGCCGCCGAAGCCCCGATCGGACAGTAGTCACCGCGACACAGAGGAAGGAGATGAGCTCAGGCCCAACAGTGACCTGGAGGCTGGGAAGAGCCTGCCCTTCATCTACGGCGATGTTCCTGCTGGAATGTGGGCGACACCACTGGAGGACTTGGACCCCTACTATCTGGATTCAAGTCTGAAAGTGAGTTGTTGTTGTTACATAGGCCACATGCAAAACACCCAGTTTGATTTCCCGACTTGGCAGGCAAGAAAACCCCATTTGAACAGAAGAACCAAGTGTGTTGTGGACACAGATACAGCTTTGACAGTCTGCTAAATGCTATATCATGTTTATTATCAGACTGTTGTTCTCAACCTCCAAAAGTCCTTATCTCTTTCTCATGTTATACTGTTAGCTGCCTACTGTGTTAAAGCCTCATTATGTCGTTTTTTCTACTTGGGGAAACTGCGCCCCCACTAATCTTACACTTCCCTGTTTGTACGCTCAGATATCGGGGAGGGGGGGGGGGCAGCTCCAAATATCCCCATGTCTAGTGAAGGAAGTGCTAATTGCGCCGCTAATCAAGCTAGCAAGCGAAACACGTTTCACTTCCTGACCTATACGTATACTTCACAATAAAAGTCTACCGTTAGTTTGTCGGCGGAAAACTTTTAATTTGAAGGAGCTCTACAGGAAAAGTTCCGGGCAATTTGACACTGTCAAGCCGCTCCAGGACACAGCCACCCAAAAATAGTGCAGGAACAGGCCTTCGGAGGGCGCTGTGGGAATGACAGAGCCACCATTCTCCCTATTAGAAGTCACTGTACCATCAAAATGATTAAAAAGCCATTGAAAAAGGTACACAATGGGGCTTTAACTAACCATGTAATACAGGTCGGTATATGAAATTCACTATCATAACAGATGTGAAGAAGCTCAGCTCATTCCCTTTATGCCAGTCAAAATGGATGCTTGTGTGTATTATTGTGTTCTCTCTATGGACATAGGGAAAACATCAGAGCAAAGATGACCTTGAGGCATTATAGTACTGTTCAGTGTTTGACTCATTGGTGCAGAAGAGGGGAGCCAGTGAATGCATTATTAGTGTGCACAGAGAGATCATTCAGGGGTCACGACCTTTCTAGTAGACTTGTCCAATCACAGCCCAGTTGAAGCAGAGGGATGCAGTCAGTGGAGCACTGCAGGAGAGCTGTGGAGTGCAGCTCTTGGGGCAGTGATAACTCTCATATAGTTTTCTGCAGTGTTGATTAATGATGTGTGTTGATGCATGGTAATGGTTTGTCGGGTGCTTTTCCCCTCATGTAGAAGACACAGTCTGGCTTGAGCGACTAACAGGAAGTGGAAACACAGTCGGAAGTTCTGATTGTGTTTACACTTCCTGTGACTCGTAAACCTAGTCTGACTCATTATGTGAGTCAGACTAGGTTTGACCAGGTGAGTCAGACTAGTTTGAGCGGGTAAAACAGCGGGCGTTTTGAACAAGAAGTCGTGACACAATGGGTCAAGTGGGCGGGGCTACATAAGGGGAATAGAAGAGATGTAGAAATGACCTTTATGAATGTATGCCATGTTTCTTTTGTGGTGAAAAACACTTTTAGATGATGAGATCCATTGTCACACTAATATGTGTGTATATAGCATATATTCTTGTGTATGTGATTGACTAATAGGCCATGATATGTGGGCAAATTTCTGGCAACATGAGGTTTTGAATGTATTTCATCTATCTATCATCAGCTAATGAGGAAATGGCCAGCAGTGTTGCACAGTCCTTGTGCAACATCTCCAACTACAGTTGGGAAGCAGAGTAAAGTTTTCAAATGGATGAAATGAACACATCCCGAAAACGGAAGCATCAGTATCAGTTTGCACGAGCATTTGCTGATGGAAATGCTTCCTAGTGCACAAGTGATGGAGGCTAGCTCAGTGCTGCACGGTCACTATTTATAACGTTTCTATGTCCTGTGATTCTCAAAGAGGGATCGTGTTCACCAGTTAATCTTTCCGCTTGGAATCTAGCCTACAAAGATGCAATACTATTTTAAAAAACTTAGCTTTCAGATGCAGTAGCTCAATATGGCTATGCAGCCTAATCATGACTACATATACTACAGTCTTATCAACATTAAAGCCCCAATATGTTTTTTGTTGACCTTAATATAACTTTTAAATCATGTTCATGGTACACTGACTTCTAACAGGGAGAGTGACGCCTCTATCATTCCCACTCTGTGCCCTGAGCGGCTGTTTCCTGCAGCATGTGAACTTTGAGGCTCCGATCCAGACCATGTCAATTTGCCTGGATGTAACTCCATTTCCTGTGCAGCTCCTTTAGATTAAAAGTTTCCCACTGACAAACTAATGAGACTTTTTATTGTGAAATATGTATCCACCTTATTTTTGAATGCCCCACTGTAAAAAAGAATCGTGGGTACAAGGTCCGGTTTAACGTGACTCATTGTTGCCGCTTGCCATTTCCTTTGTTATACTCTGGCTGCAGACCCGAATTATAAACCGGAAGCTGGAGTCCGTTATAAAAGTTATAAATATAGTCACGTTATAAACAACTAACCAACGCTGGAGGTCCGTATGGAAACTCGAAGTGTGTGTTACTCGAAATGGTTAAAAGTTAAATCAATTTGGTGGCGTTTTACTGCCATGTAACATAGCTAGCTAGCCGCTAACATTAGCCACAGTTAGTAGCCGACTACCCACAATGCATTACGTTATCCCAGCACCCGAACAACACGGCTGTAGAGCAGAATGGCTCTGCTGTAAAAGGGTAAAATCCTCATAGATGTTTTTTTTGTCGGGGGCTGGGGGGTTATCTAAATTGGTTACACCGGAAATAGAACCCATAGTTAACGTAAGGCAAAATGGCCGCCAAAAATAAGGTGGATAGGAAGTGAACCATATTTATTCACTTGCTAGCTTGATTAGCGACACGATTAGCTCTTTGACTAAAACAAGTCGAGACAAGAACATTTGGGGATATTTGGAGCAACCCCCACACCCACCCAGCAAATCACTTATAAACACTGCAGAGAGGAAGAAGAGTATAAGCAGAAACAGTAAAATAAGGCGGATATCTATACACACAAACGGGGAAGTGTAGTATTTATTAACATTAGCATCTATAACTGTGGGGGCGCAGTTTCCCCAAATAGAAAAACAACATAATGGGGCTTTAAGATTTCTGTGATCTGAGAGGCCAGATCACCACCTGAGAGGCCAGATGTTAGCCCTGGCGCTAACATGCGTTTTCTGTGATCAGATTGCAATCAGACTGTATTTTATCACTTCAGCCTGATTCCATTTACACCTGGCGTTAACATGCATTTTCTGCAATCTGATTGCAATCTGATTGCAATCAGATTGCAGAAATGGTTGTCCTCTCAATCCGCATAAAGTTGCTGTATCCAGATTGAGAGGACACATTGCATTTACACTTGTGTTCAATGTGTACACAATGCATCCCTGACCACCTCCGGAGGTGGTTTGGCCGATCAGATTGCAATCCTTCTTCAATGCGTTTTGGGGGTGTTTACACCTGGCATTTCAAGTGATAAAACACAATCTGATCACAGAAAACGCATGTTAGCGCCAGGTGTAAATGGCCTCTGAGAGAGGAAGCACATTATGCCTTGATTAGTCTTTATACAAAGAGGAGGTACGCTGTTTCAGGGCTGTACAATTGATTTAAAATGAGACAAGTTGGTATCATAATATAACCTATTATATTCCAATTAATACTATCTGTGATGATACCAACCTCAATCCACCATCTACACTATCCTGAATTAATCGTGTTTTTTTTTTAAACTTATTGGATGTAAGATGCTTTTTTTAGGCCTCTGTAGAACACCATTGTAACTGTAGTCTCACACTGTAGGCCTGGAGCCAGAGAGGACAGGAAGCATAGGAGAGGACAGGAAATGGAGAGGAGAGGACAGGAAGTGTAGAGGAGAGGGCAGGAGAGGACAGGAAGTGTAGAGGAGAGGGCACGGGAGGGTGGTAGTACCTTGAGCTGTGGTGTGTGGAGTCGCCAGTCTCCTACATGCTGTGGCAGGGCTAGCCTGGTAGCCAGTCTCCTACATGCTGTGGCAGGGCTAGCCTGGTAGCCAGTCTCCTACATGCTGTGACAGGGCTAGCCTGGTGGTAGCCAGTCTCCTACATGCTGTGACAGGGCTAGCCTGGTAGCCAGTCTCCTACATGCTGTGGCAGGGCTAGCCTGGTAGCCAGTCTCCTACATGCTGTGGCAGGGCTAGCCTGGTAGCCAGTCTCCTACATGCTGTGACAGAGCTAGCCTGGTGGTAGCCAGTCTCCTACATGCTGTGACAGGGCTAGCCTGGTGGTAGCCAGTCTCCTACATGCTGTGACAGAGCTAGCCTGGTAGCCAGTCTCCTACATGCTGTTACAGAGCTAGCCTGGTAGCCAGTCTCCTACATGCTGTTACAGAGCTAACCTGGTAGCCAGTCTCCTACATGCTGTGACAGAGCTAGCCTGGTAGCCAGTCTCCTACATGCTGTTACAGAGCTAGCCTGGTAGCCAGTCTCCTACATGCTGTGACAGTGCTAGCCTGGTAGCCAGTCTCCTACATGCTGTGACAGTGCTAGCCTGGTAGCCAGTCTCCTACATGCTGTGGCAGGGCTAGCCTGAAGCCAGTCTCCTACATGCTGTTACAGAGCTAACCTGGTAGCCAGTCTCCTACATGCTGTGACAGAGCTAACCTGGTAGCCAGTCTCCTACATGCTGTGACAGTGCTAGCCTGGTGGTAGCCAGTCTCCTACATGTTGTGGCAGAGCTAGCCTGGTAGCCAGTCTCCTACATGCTGTGACAGTGCTAGCCTGGTGGTAGCCAGTCTCCTACATGCTGGACAGAGCTAGCCTGGTAGCCAGTCTCCTACATGCTGTGACAGAGCTAGCCTGGTAGACAGTCTCCTACATGTTGTGACAGGGCTAGCCTGGTAGCCAGTCTCCTACATGCTGTGACAGAGCTAGCCTGGTAGCCAGTCTCCTACATGCTGTGGCAGGGCTAGCCTGGTAGCCAGTCTCCTACATGCTGTGGCAGAGCTAGCCTGGTAGCCAGTCTCCTACATGCTGTGGCAGAGCTAGCCTGGTAGCCAGTCTCCTACATGCTGTGACAGAGCTAGCCTGGTAGCCAGTCTCCTACATGCTGTGGCAGGGCTAGCCTGGTAGCCAGTCTCCTGCATGCTGTGGCAGGGCTAGCCTGGTGGTAGCCAGTCTCCTACATGCTGTGACAGTGCTAGCCTGGTGGTAGCCAGTCTCCTACATGCTGGACAGAGCTAGCCTGGTAGCCAGTCTCCTACATGCTGTGACAGAGCTAGCCTGGTAGACAGTCTCCTACATGCTGTGACAGAGCTAACCTGGTAGCCAGTCTCCTACATGCTGTGACAGAGCTAGCCTGGTAGCCAGTCTCCTACATGTTGTGAAAGAGCTAGCCTGGTAGCCAGTCTCCTACATGCTGTGACAGAGCTAGCCTGGTAGCCAGTATCCTACATGCTGGACAGAGCTAGCCTGGTAGCCAGTCTCCTACATGCTGTGACAGGGCTAGCCTGGTAGCCAGTCTCCTACATGCTGTTACAGGGCTAGCCTGTAAGAGATCCATGGCCTGTAGGGCAGCGGGAGGGCCCACTCAGCAGAATTGGCCCCAAACAGCCGCCTGTGCTCCCTCATAGGACCAGTGCAACTATCATGAGTGTGTGTGCCTCTTGTGATCTATCGATCCACGGCCCCAGCTCAGTGGTGGCCACAGGAAGGGTTGCTGCGTTAGTCCTCGTCTCTTCTTAGCCTTCCCACTTTGCGTATTAGCCGGTGCTTACAGTACCTCTCTGGCTCTCTCTACTGTATGTTACTCCTCGCCTCCCTCTGTTGAGGAAGGAGAGTTACTGCGGTCTTGTTTTACACACAGTTTTACATAGTTGACGTTGATCGATTTTGCATCTCAGTTTGCCCATCAGCATCTTGCTTCTACACACCTACTTTAATGGCTACCAAATGTGAAATATGAAGAATGATCTTTTATCTGCCACAGTTTCTTATGGTGCATTCACGTTTGAGAAGCAGACAGACGGGACAGGATTTTGCCACAGCAAAGAGCTGAAGGAGCTGCTGCAAACGATCAAATATTAGATTTGGCCATAGTTAGACACCGTTTTCCAGTTTTTCTGGATGTTAACAATGGCACCCCCCCTCCCAATTTGCAGGAGTAGTGTTACTAGCCAGAACATGATGGCTCAAATGAAAGTAGAGCCGTATGAAATCCATTTTATTGTATTTTTCCAAATTCCATTTTATTTTTTTCCCAATTAAGTTTTTTGCATTTGAATCTCAGGGGTTAGGGTCCAGCCCCTTCAACATGTTTCTCAGCGTGAAAACCAAGTTGTCACGTGACGTAAGGGTCCCACGCAAGACCAACCCCCCTCTCAAAACACCCCAATCCAAAACAAAAAAAATTCTCTAGGCCTATTTTACAATTATGAAATCATTTAGGTTGCTACAAAAATTAGGTCTACGTTTGATTTTGATCATTAGGCCTGCTTTTTATAAATTTCAGCACACTGCAATGTTATTATAATGTTTTACAGTTGATACCATTTTTATTACCAAATTCCATGATTCCATCAGTTTTTTCCATTTTGCGGAAATCATATGGTCCTAAATGAAAGCTACAGTTCTGTTCCTGCATGGCTTTCCATACTTGCTTGCTGGGGGTGGGCAGGTCGGACAAGTCGCTCTCTGAATCCGACCTCTCCGAATGGGGAGGGGCCTCGGCCCACGCCCCCGGCCCCTCCCCAGCATTTGAGTAGACTAGTGGGGTTGTGAAGGGGGCGGGGCTGTGGGGGGTTGGAGAGCTCAGCGAAATCTCCGCTCAGTGTTGCCAGATAGGCGGGCCTTTCCCCCCATTTGGGCTGGTTTGGGGTGCATTGTGCGAGGGGGAAAATGGGCTTGGGCCAATTTAAAGAGCCACTTGAAGTTGTTTCCATACACCTGCATTATTATTATGTGCATTTTGGCGGTTTTTGAACAGTCTTTGGGGCTGGAAAACATTAGCTGTATACTATCTGGCAACTCTGTCCAGATCCCTCTTGTCACAAGCATTTCTGGCAAGCAGCTGGGCCAGCAGAGCAAGAGAGAATCGTGTTGCGTGCACATTATGCTAACGTTAGCTACCAGTTTAGCTTAGCTTACCCTTTCGTGTATGTTCCCCAAACTCTCCTGTTATTTCCAGCAGTCTTTTGTCTCGCTGCCTTCAGGCTCTTCTGATGCCTGTCTGATCACATGGTGCCTGTCTGATCACATGGTGCCTGTCTGATCACATGGTGCCTGTCTGATCACATGATGCCTGTCTGATCACATGGTGTCTGTCTGATCACATGATGCTGATCACATGGTGCCTGTCTGATCACATGGTGCCTGTCTGATCACATGGTGCCTGTCTGATCACATGGTGCCTGTCTGATCACATGGTGCCTGTCTGATCACATGATGCCTGTCTGATCACATGGTGCCTGTCTGATCACATGGTGCCTGTCTGATCACATGGTGCCTGTCTGATCACATGGTGCCTGTCTGATCACATGGTGTTTCATTGCCTACTGTGACCTTTCTGTGAAACACAGCTCAAATATTTCACCTCAGGAATATATTAGAGATCTTTAGTCCCATGATTGCCCATGTAGAAATATCTTAGACCAGAAGCTGGACATATGGAAGCTGGACATATGGAAGTTGAACATATGGAATTTGATAACCCAAAATCCTGCAGAAATATGGAAGTGGAAGTCATTTAAAAGTTTAGCCCCTGGTGTTCTGGTGCATGCCTATCGTACCCCTTTATGATATTAGAGAAAGCCTTGAAAATGGCTTCATGTCTTTGACCTTTTGTGACCTCTATGATTATTCACTTCATACGCTTAAAGGGACAGCTCACCCTAAAATCCAAAATACATATTTTTCCTCTCACCTGTCGTGCTATTTATCCATCTATATCGTTTTGTGTTAGTTGCCTGAGTTTTGGAGATATCGGCCGTAGAGATGGCTGCCTTCTCTCCAGTACAATGGAACTGGATGGCACTCGGCTTGTAGGCCTCCATTTTCTTTTGTAGAAACTAGCTAGCAGCTAGCAGGTGTAGTTCGGTCAAAAGAAAATAGTTCCTACATGAAACTGCTCATAACAAGGTCTGTGGATTATCTCGAGTAACCAGGTCATGGTTTCTGGAAAGAGACATTGCTGTTGAGTGTATCAAATGTATTTCTTTCGGCACCACAAGCCGAGTGCCATCCAGTTCCATTGTATTGGAGAGAAGCCAGAAACTCTGCGGCCGATATCTCCAAAACTCAGGCAAATAACACAAAAGTATATAGATGGATAAATAGCACTGCAAGTGAGAGGAAAAATATCTATTTGGGATTTTAGGGTGAGCTGTCCCTTTAATCTACACTGTTGTATCAATTTAAGAACATGAAAGCCTGCGTAGGGTAAAGCTTTAGGCCTTGTAACAAAAATGGTGCTGGTCTGATGCCAAAGTAATTGATTTTTTGTATCTTCAGGTCCAAATATCTTAGAAATTGATTCCAAATGAAATAAACAAGAGTTGTGCACAAGACGTAGATATCTATCTACGGCTGGCTACTGCGAGACTAAGTGAAGGAAGAGGTAGTGTGTTTCTAATTCGCCAACTAGATTGCTTATCTAGTTTATCTAGATCTATTAGGCGATTGCTCCCCCCACCCTTGATGCCGCAGATGTGCTGCGGTGTTTACATCGGCCCAATATCTGGACTAGGCTACCGTCACGTCACCCATTGCTTTTTGGACTCGTGTTTTGAAGCCTCGAGGTTGACAATTTCACCGTCGCCATCTTGATTATTTGGAGCCAGAAGTGACGTGAATTTGGACAAGAAAAGCTGCAGTGCGGCCGGCCTGTTATTGGTCCGTGATCAGTGAGCTGCGCGGTCACTGGACAGGCGACCTGTCAATCACACGCCAAACACACACTTTTTTATTGTCTCTTTTATTCTAAATTGGCCCAAAATTGACAAAATGAACATGACGCTGTATTGAAGAAGACTTGAAACTGGCGATTGAGACCATAAACTCATTCGAAAAATGTTTACAGGGGCCATAAATCAAGTGAGAAATCGCCAGCAGGTGGAGTCGCCCCCTGCAGGCAGACCTATGAAACGTCATCTCCCCTTCCCGTCTTACTATCGTTCATATCATCCACTGTCCCAATCCACTCATGTCTTTGTCCTTTACCACACCTGGGGAAGTGCCCCTCCCCCTCATGCATATTCATGCTTATCCTACCTCACCTCTCCAAGCTCCTCGTCTCCTCTACTCGACCCACAATCATCCTATCGCTCACCATTGTATGTCAATGAGTGTGTGTGAGTCTGTGTGTGTGTGTGTGTGTGTGTGTGTGCGTGCGTGTGCGTGCGTGTGTGTGTGTGTGTGTGTGTGTGTGTGTGTGTGTGTGTGTGTGAGTGTGTTACTGTCAGCTACAGGAAACCTGATCACAGCACTCATGCATCAAAGAGAGGATGAGGGGGCAGTGGCGAGGAGAATTGCAGCGTTGCAGTTCTTGTTTTCCCCTGTGATGGGGAGAGGACTGCCTGTGATGGGGAGAGGACTCCCTGTGATGGGGAGAGGACTGCCTGTGATGGGGAGAGGACTGCCTGTGATGGGGAGAGGACTGCCTGTGATGGGGAGAGGACTGCCTGTGATGGGGAGAGGACTGCCTGTGATGGGGAGAGGACTGCCTGTGATGGGGAGAGGACTGCCTGTGATGGGGAGAGGACTGCCTGTGATGGGGAGAGGAGGACCGCCTGTGATGGGGAGAGGAGGACTGCCTGTGATGGGGAGAGGACTGCCTGTGATGGGGAGAGGACTGCCTGTGATGGGGAGAGGACTGCCTGTGATGGGGAGAGGAGGACTGCCTGTGATGGGGAGAGGAGGACTGCCTGTGATGGGGAGAGGACTGCCTGTGATGGGGAGAGGACTGCCTGTGATGGGGAGAGGAGGACTGCCTGTGATGGGGAGAGGACTGCTTGTGATGGGGAGAGGACTGCCTGTGATGAGGAGAGGACTGCCTGTGATGGGGAGAGGAGGACTGCCTGTGATGGGGAGAGGAGGACTGCCTGTGATGGGGAGAGGACTGCCTGTGATGGGGAGAGGACTGCCTGTGATGGGGAGAGGACTGCCTGTGATGGGGAGAGGACTGCCTGTGATGGGGAGAGGAGGACTGCCTGTGATGGGGAGAGGACTGCTTGTGATGGGGAGAGGACTGCCTGTGATGAGGAGAGGACTGCCTGTGATGGGGAGAGGAGGACTGCCTGTGATGGGGAGAGGACTGCCTGTGATGGGGAGAGGAGGACTGCCTGTGATGGGGAGAGGAGGACCGCCTGTGATGGGGAGAGGACCACTTGTGATGGGGAGAGCACTGCCTGTGATGGGGAGAGGACTGCCTGTGATGGGGAGAGGACTGCCTGTGATGGGGAGAGGACTGCCTGTGATGGGGAGAGGACTGCCTGTGATGGGGAGAGGAGGACTGCCTGTGTTGGGGAGAGGAGGACTGCCTGTGATGGGGAAAGGAGGACTGCCTGTGATGGGGAGAGGATTGCCTGTAATTGGAAGAGGAGGACTGTCTGTGATGGGGAGAGGAGGGCTGCCTGTGTTGGGGAGAGGAGGACTGCCTGTGATGTGGAGAGGACTGCCTGTAATTGGAAGAGGAGGACTGTCTGTGATGGGGAGAGGAGGACTGCCTGTGTTGGGGAGAGGAGGACTGCCTGTGATGTGGAGAGGACTGCCTGTAATTGGAAGAGGAGGACTGTCTGTGATGGGGAGAGGAGGGCTGCCTGTGTTGGGGAGAGGAGGACTGCCCGGGCATTTCAGATGTCTGCTGTGATTAGGCGATGCTAAAAGCCCCTGTAGTCACACAGGAGGAGGAGGGAGGGAGCTGGTGTCTTAGCTGGCACTGTGCACGTGTATATCTGTCTGTGTTTGTGTGTAGGAGGCGTAGAAACAGAGCCAGACGATTGGCCTCTGCTGCCTGTTCTACAGAATGGAGAAAGCTATGTCGTTTCAGCAGGTATCAGGTGTCACCGCTCTTGTTGCTGTTAAGTGTTATTCTGTCCCCAAAGGTGGCATTTTGGCCACCATGTGGCCACAGGGAGGTACAGTAGAGCAGCCATTTGCCCAGGTTTCAGCAGAGAGAGCGGCTATAGTGAGTGCAGATGGGGAGCTCACAGATACAACAGTCATGGTCGCCTATGAGTCTCAGCATTGAGCTCTGTGCAGGCCACTCCTCCTATG
Organism: Poromitra crassiceps; assembly: GCF_964638095.1. Taxonomy (NCBI): domain Eukaryota; kingdom Metazoa; phylum Chordata; class Actinopteri; order Beryciformes; family Melamphaidae; genus Poromitra; species Poromitra crassiceps. The sequence goes on from NC_139650.1 coordinate 1,580,360, forward strand.
AGTCTCAGCATTGAGCTCTGTGCAGGCCACTCCTCCTATGAGTCTCAGCATTGAGCTCTGTGCAGGCCACTCCTCCTACGAGTCTCAGCATTGAGCTCTGTGCAGGCCACTCCTCCTACGAGTCTCAGCCTTGAGCTCTGTGCAGGCCACTCCTCCTACGTGTCTCAGCATTGAGCTCTGTGCAGGCCACTCCTCCTACGAGTCTCAGCATTGAGCTCTGTGCAGGCCACTCCTCCTACGAGTCTCAGCATTGAGCTCTGTGCAGGCCACTCCTCCTACGAGTCTCAGCAGCATTGAGCTCTGTGCAGGCCACTCCTCCTACGAGTCTCAGCATTGAGCTCTGTGCAGGCCACTCCTCCTATGTAACCTCGCGTCACCAGGCTCTTCTCGGCGAGAAAGAGCCTGGCTCCCGCCCACAATTGATTTTGTCACCCTACTGGTTCCCGCCTAGAGCCCGCCCTAGACCGGATGGCAGCGTTTCTAGCTCGTCAACTTTCACGTTAACTTGACAATTTGACCCAAGTATCAGAATCCTCTTTCACCGTTTTGACCGGTGTGTCAGGCGGTGGTGGCGGAGATGCCATATTGCATAAACGTTTTGTTTTATGTAACGCTAGCTTTGTTTTGATCAGACTCTAGTTTAGGTAACATCACCGCGTCAAGCTAACGGCAACAAAGACGTTGTTAGGCGCATTGCCATCCGGTGTTAATTCTGGGTCCGGGGTTTACGCCCCCATGACAAAAAGCGGGGTGGAAGGTGCCCAGACTACCTCCTATGAGTCTCAGCATTGAGCTCTGTGCAGGCCACTCCTCCTATGAGTCTCAGCATTGAGCTCTGTGCAGGCCACTCCTCCTACGAGTCTCAGCATTGAGCTCTGTGCAGGCCACTCCTCCTATGAGTCTCAGCATTGAGCTCTGTGCAGGCCACTCCTCCTATGAGTCCCAGCATTGAGCTCTGTGCAGGCCACTCCTACGAGTCTCAGCATTGAGCTCTGTGCAGGCCACTCCTCCTATGAGTCTCAGCAGCATTGAGCTCTGTGCAGGCCACTCCTCCTACGAGTCCCAGCATTGAGCTCTGTGCAGGCCACTCCTCCTATGAGTCTCAGCATTGAGCTCTGTGCAGGCCACTCCTCCTGGCACTGGAGGCATGTTAAAGATGATCGTCGGGGGGCGCAGGAAGCCATTACATTATGCCCATGTCCCACCATCTCTGTCTTTGTCTCTGTCTGTCTCTCTATCACTCCCCCCCCCGCCTCCCCCTCGTTCTCTTTCCAGGCTGTAGTAAATTAGAGCAAGGGCCAGGCTTTAGTGCTCTGTCTGAGTCCTTAGTGTCTGATGACACAGCATCATCCTGCACTGAGGGGAGGGGAGGGTGGGAGGGAGGGAGGGAGGGAGGGGAGAGGGGGAGAGGGGGAGGGAGGGGGAGGGGGAGAGGGGGAGGGGAGGGAGAGGGGGAGGGGAGGGAGGGGGAGAGGGGGAGGGGAGGAAGAGGGGGAGGGGAGGCAGAAACATCTAGAGGGAAGTGTGCCTCCACTCAACTAGACAGGCTGGGGGTAAAGTGCAGCGATGGTGGGGATGGAGTAGCGATGTGTGTGTGTGTGTGGTGTGTGTGTGTGTGTGTGTGTGTGTGTGTGTATTTTCACACGTCCCATTCAGTCCTCCAAGTGAACTCAGACCTCTTTTAGTCTGTATTTTTTGTGCATATGTGAACATTCCAAAAGACCCCTCTGAAGTGAACCGAACTCAGACCTCCTCTGGAGGTGGTCTGAGTTCGGTTCACTTCCAAGTCCCCGTTGCTGTTCTCTTCCCCTGTGCAGTGTGAACACAAAGCACTCCAGGTTCACTTATCTCATTGTTGGCTCTTTGCTGGTAACAACTTCAGTGTATCGCCCGAGTTCTACCTCTTATGCCCATGTGCCTATTTGCTGTTTTCTGATAGGCTTAAGGCAACTTTGTGTTGGTAACAGAACTTAACGTACTTTGTTAAGGTTTTGAAAGATGTGTTTCTTTTATCCAATACATACATACAATATAGTACAAGACAAATATAAGAACAGCCATCTTGTTCCAAGTGAAAACTACTTATAATCCAAAGCAGTAAAGGTATGAGCTCCATTGGAAATATGTATAGTGTGAACAGAAAGGAGACTGAGGCCCCATCAGAGCTGAAGTGGACCAGCAAGAGAACTGACAATGACTGCGTTTACATGGACTTGAGTATCCCGGTTACTGTCGGGGGTTTGGAGTATCCCGTTTTTGTGTTTGCGCATGTAAACATCATATCCCGGTTTCAGAAACCTGGATAAGCCCTTATCCCGGTTTTGAGAAAGCCGGTTATGCTAGCTGGAGTACTCCGAAAGAACCCGGGATACTAGATAGGAGAAAGCATCGAAATGCTGACCTATTCAAGTCTGTAGTATACAGACTACAGGACAAAGGTGTTGTGACTCAAATGAAACGGGGACAGACCAACGCAAACGGTGACGCAAACGGGGACAGACCACCGTGAAGACGGAATCCAAGGGAATCCCATACAGTCTTGGCCCAAAAAAGGTGAATGACGTCACACGCAGCCAATACAAGTGAAAATATAATAATAATAATGACGCCGGTTTGTATTGTAAAGATCACAGGCGCCTGCGCAAGTAGCATGCAGTGATCAGTAACCGGGGTATACTAGTACTGATCATGTATACAGGGATATGAATAAGCTGCTTTCTCTCTCCTCCATGTAAACGCCATATCCCGAATATGATCAAAACCGGGATAAGCCTCATAACCGGGATACTCAAGTCCATGTAAACGCAGTCAATGTGAAACCAAAAAGAACTGAGTCCCTTTTCTGTTGGTCCACTTAAAGAGGTCTGAGTTCGGTTCTTTTAAAGGGGTCCAAGTGTGAAAACAGAGGTGGGCTCAGAGATTAACCGAGCCCGACCCATGAGCCCTGGTCATTTTTTGGTCCCAACTCAGCAGAGTTGGGCTTCACGTTAAGCTGAAGCACTGCGTTTGTGTTCGCCTCGCGCTGTCGTCACGTTGTCACCAGTAAAGTTACAGCCTGCCCGTTTATCCTGATGACACGCACGCATGTGAACAGCAGGATAGTAACGTTCAGCTGAACACGGTGAACATACACACGTTTCTTCATTTGATCTACCGTAAATTCCGGACTATAAGCCGCACCGGTGTATAAGCCGCACCTGCAAAGTTGACTATTTTTTTCTTATATAAGCCGCACCGGACTATAAGCCGCGGGTGTTTTAATGGGTTTTTTTTTTTTTTTTTTTTTGTGTTTTAATGTTTAATTACCATATGTAAGGGTTCATGCACAGAGGGGATTGTCGGGAAAGAGATGGCTGTTTGAGGAAGCTCCCATTTATTAACATTTCAACAAAACAACATAACACAACACCACCTGTGTTGTTTTTTACAGTGCACACAGTGTCATACAGTGTCATACAGTGTGGTGAAAAGAGGGCAAGAGAGGAAATTAAAACTTATTATAGTTATATAGGATTTATAGTTAGAAAGAGTGCTAAAAAAGAGATTTTTTTTTTTTTTTTTTTTTTTTTTTTTGAAAAAATCCATAGATAAGCCGCACCGTTATATAAGCCGCAGGGGCCAAAAAAGGCCAAAAAACGGGAAAAAAGGTGCGGCTTATAGTCCGGAATTTACGGTACTTCAAGGAAGGCTCTGGTGATTTTCAACCCGCTTTGTATTATTCAAATCTCTTGTGTTTTCTGCATCCAGTCATTTGACTGCCTGCAGAAACTCCACTTCCGCTTCCGAGGTCCAGAATGAATAAAGTGTGCAGGAAAACATGAAGACAAGGTGAAGGCTGCTCATCTGCATATGACTGACATTGTAATGATGCAAAGCGGGTTGAAAATCGGCAAAGCCTCCCCTTAACAACAGCATGAAAGCCTCCCCTTAACAGCAGGAAAGCCTCCCCTCACATCACTGATGATGTCATAGACATTGTGACATCATCAGTAGGACAAAAATGTAATAAACAAACAAACAGAGCCCACTTGCTCCCCTTTATATTTATAATTTAAAGGTCCCATTCCATGCAAAAGCTGTTTTTACTTGTAAATGCATATATACTGCTGTCATCCCTCCCTGTAATGAGTGGTCACAACCTCAGAACTGCCAGAGTTGGATTT
>NC_139650.1:1592022-1702022 GCF_964638095.1 Poromitra crassiceps
TATTCACGAGTTTCCTGGTGAGACTGTGGGCGCTTCCATGACACCCTCCCTCCCTGTTTCCAGCTGCCGGTTGCCTGTTTCCGCCCAGGACCGTTCATAGCGAAAGAGACTGAAAATAATCATAATAATTGTTGTGACTTTGTACCTACCTATGTTTTGTAATGGAGCCCCCAGCACAATAATTTCACACGTGCATAATTGTACAACGGATTGACAATATCTTGAATCTTGAAAGAGAGAGACCGCTAAAGCTCCGTTCAATGACCAAATAATAAGAGTTCCGGTTTGGACGTTTAGCCTTCAAAACAAAAGCTGCCGCTATGCAACCACATACTATTTTTAGCCATTTCGGCTAAAATAAGCCCATACAGTACCAGTGAATTGACATTCACCTCGTTGTTGTAAAATACCACCGCTATGCAACCACACAACGTTACTATTTTTAGCCAACGTTCCCACTCTTTGACAGCGGCGCGCACCTCCTTGCTAGTGAAAAAAATGTAAACAGGAAGTCGACGACCGCTGAGAATCATGGGAAACGTAGGTCCAGGAATAAGGTGAATAGAGAGGATGACCTACATTGAAACTTTAGACTCAATAAGGGCAAAGCAGAAGTGCGCGTCGTACGTGTGTGTGTGTGTGTGTGTGTGTGTGTGTGTGTGTGTGTGTGTGTGTGTGTGCGTGTGTGCACGTGTGTGTGTGTGCGTGTGTGTGCACGTGTGTGTGTGCGTGTGAAAGATTGGAATCATCTCTAATGTGTAGTAGCTTAGTGTTTATCCATGGCAATACTCTTCACATCAAGAAGCATATAGAGGACAGACATGCAGGCTTGGCCTCCATAACCAGCTAATAGTGGCCATTCATACTTTCTCCTCTCATCAACACATACACACATACACACATACATGTACACATGTCTTTTTCCTGTTGTTGTTGTTGTTGTTGTTTCTATAGCATTGATGATGAAGCACACATCATTATTTCCCCCCCATAGGACAAGAGAAGAGAGAGAGGATTCTTTAGGTGGTGCAGATATGCTATATAGGCAAAAAGGGACAGGAGAGGGGAAGGGAGAGAGAGAGGAGTCTTCTGAAGCAGAGAATACATTTTGTCTTTCCCCAGACTGCGGACGCTATTTTTAATCTAATTAGATTTCAGGACACCACTTGTCTCGGGACACTTCTGGTTGCGCCCCCTGTCCCTCTCGAGTGGTTCCCTTGGTGTGGGCCACAAACTCATGCTGTGTGTATTTTCTGAACCTGCTGGCATGCATGGTGGCATGGTGGCGAATGCATGAAGATGGCGATGGCTTTTTATTTCCCTTTCTCCACTTGGAGGCGATCATGTGATTTGTGTGTTGGGACAGTTAGAAGGTTCTAGGTGAGCTGGACATATTTAATAGACATAGTACTGTGGGTCTCTATATGGTTTTATGACCTGCTGTGGTTGAACGCCATGTGTCCATAAGAATTTCGGCAACTTCCTTCTTTGTAGAATGGAGGGCACATCAGGCAGTTTGAGCTGTAATTCCTCAATTTGCATTTACTGCATTCATATTAATAAACTAGAAACATTTGATATCTAAATGTTAAAACAAACACTTCATTCTAAGTGATGTCCTCATATACTTTGTATGCAATGTTAAATCTTTACTTGTCTACTGGCTGCATCTTGGACTTGATATGCCTATATACTGTATATATATATATATATATAATGTATATATATACACACACACACACACACACACTGTATGTATATATATAGAGATACAGATTACTGAAATAATTTAGTTGGAGGCCGTGTTCTAAGCGGGTTAATGTATAGTGAGCCGGTGATTACTGGAAATAATGACCTTCAGATGAATGATTGAGCCCTCCGCTGCGCGTCGGGCTCAATCATTCACCTGTCGGTCATTATTTCGCCAGTAATCACCGGCTCACAATACATTATCCCTTACATATACACTGTGTATATATATATATATACTGTATATATACATATATATATATAGATATAGATATAGATATATAGATATATATAGATATATATATATATATAGATATATATAGCGGCGGGCGAGGCAGCGAGGGACGCTAGAACATCTAGTTATAGATCATCAGTGAACGAGTGTGTTTTTGTAGCTGTGGCAACTTGTAGGATCACTAGAAAATGAGCTCTAAACCAAGTACCCAAATGGTCTGTGTGTATGTAGAGAACCATGCTTTCCATCCAACGAGAACCTTCTCTTTAAAAGAGAAGGTTCTCGTAGTATAGTGACTATACACACTGTGCCACTCTTGATAAGGGAGGAATAATACTTGTTGGCTTTGTCCAAAATGATGCGCACGCATGCACACACACACACACACACACACACACACACACACACACACACACGCGCGCGCGCGCACGCACACACACACACCGCCGACTCACCCCAGTGCCCAGCCCCACTTGGACCAGTGCTGTTTATGGGTGGGGAGTGGTTGTTGAGAGCCTGGAGTCAGCAGATCTGCCCCTGATCGATGACAGCGTTTGCGGCTCTCTTCCAGTAAGAGCTTGGGGAGAAGAGAAGAGAAGAGAAGAGAAGAGAAGAGAAGAGAGGGAGCGGGGAGGAGAGCCTCCCTGCCTGTCGTCTGTGCTCCAGAGGCAGCCCTATAGAGACACTGTGGTGGTGAAAGCCAGCCAGCGTGCAGCACGCTCACTGGGTCTGAGTCAGACAGGCCAGAGGTGTTAAGCGTGCCACAGGAGGAGTGATGACAGTGGAGTAAAAGCAGTGCTCTCATGTGTCCTTGCTGCCACTGACTGTGTGCCCTTTGCCTCCAGACTCCTCCTCTTCCTGCACCTTGTGTAGTGCTACACCACAGGGCTGGGCCATGCTTCAATTATGATCCTTTATCGTCTTTCACTGAAATCATATCGTGAAGATATGGCGATTTGGGGACATCACGATGCAATCCTGCTGTATAAATTGATAATAACAAGCACATTTTACTCAAATCACACTTATTTCATTCCAGGTATGGTACCGGTATCGGTTCAAGTGTGTCATGATACCAATACCGGATTTATTTATTATTATTATTATTATTTTTTGTGGTTATCGTGATATTGATCTCAACCATATTGCCCTGCCCTACCTTTGACTATGGAGTGCCGCAGGGATGACATATTTCTGTAGGCCTAACCAGAAATCGGCGCCATGTTGGTTCATAGGGGGAAAAGGCTATGTTTCCTACGTTTCCCGAAAATCGCGTTAAAAAAAACGCATTTATGCTTCAAAAGTCATCCACGTTTGTGAAGATTAACCTGTTAAACACAAATGACCACTCCCATAAACCTTTGTTAACCACACACCTTATTTCATGCATTTCACCGAAATCCCCATTCTAAAACCCCATTCACTTTTCCCCTTACGAACCCAAGTGCTACCTCCAAACTCATTCCCGTGGCACTCTATCTATATCTTAGGGTTTTTTTACCGTTGGTATGCTAAAGTGTTTACGAGGCTTTCATCAATGTGCCAGCCATGTTCAAATGGCTTTCAATATCACCTGTGTCATGTGACTCTGACTCAGAAACCACATCAGCTAATGAACAGTCATCTCTTCCTTTCTTTATGACAGGATGGTGCAAAGTGCTGAGGCTTGCACTGCACACACCATGTGCTGAACACTATGTGCCATCAGTTAGCGTGTACATTGTCTAATTCTCCCGTTCTCTCTCTCTCTCCCTGTGTGTGTGTGTGTGTGTGTGTATGTCTCTCTCTCTCTCTCTCTCTCTCTCTCTCTCTCTCTCCACAGACATTTGTAGTCATAAACAAAGGGAAAACGCTCTTCCGCTTCAGTGCCACGCCCTCCTTGTACATCATAAGCCCTTTTAGTCTATTTAGGAAAATAGCTATTAAGATTTTGATACATGGATATCCTTTCAAGTGATGAGATGTGTTTTCTGTGCTGTTGAATGAGGAAAACAAGTGAAGTCGCCCCCCCCCCCGCGCCCCCCACCCCCCCCCCCCCCCCCCCCCGCGATCGAAGCGACTCCTTTGATCAGTCCTTCCTGACCACTGAGCGATGGCGCGTGTTTGCAGCTTATGTCACCACAAGTGGTCAGTCGAATGAGAAGAGAGAACTAATGCACCGTAAGCACAAGGCTGCAGACTCTCCTAAATCACTGTCTGTCTCCGCCTCTCCCTTAAGTTGTGCCTCATGAATATTAATGCTGTATTATAAATGTTGCTGTATCGATATGTTGCTTGAATGTGTGTGTGTGGGGTGTTACGGCTCAAACCGTCCAAAGCTTTCCTTAACTCCTATCTCCTCACGTTATTCAGCATGATCATCATGTGTACAATTTTGACCAACTGTATATTCATGACTTTTAGTGATCCACCAGAATGGTCTAAACAAGTGGAGTAAGTACAGTTTCATACTTATCAATAAACAAATCCTGGCTGATTATGTCTGCCGCTATTTCACTTTTCTCTCTTCTCCTCTTTTTATTTTATTTTTAAATTCAAGGTATACCTTCACGGGTATCTACACGTTTGAGTCGCTCACAAAAATTGTGGCCAGAGGCTTCTGTATAGATGGCTTCACCTTCCTCAGAGATCCATGGAACTGGCTGGATTTCATGGTCATCTCTATGGCGTAAGTCGTTTGCCTCACAGTTCATAATCACAGTCATTATTTGTACTATTCGAAACACAGGCGTAAATCAAGTAAAAACACACAATATGGATAAAAGCATATACCGTAAATTCCGGACTATAAGCCGCACCGGTGTATAAGCCGCACCTGCAAAGTTGACTATTTTTTTCTTATATAAGCCGCACCGGACTATAAGCCGCGGGTGTTTTAATGGTATTTTTATTTTATTTTTTTTATTTTTTTTATTGTGTTTTAATGTTTAATTACCATATGTAAGGGTTCATGCACAGAGGGGATTGTCGGGAAAGAGATGGCTGTTTGAGGAAGCTCCCATTTATTAACATTTCAACAAAACAACATAACACAACACCACCTGTGTTGTTTTTTACAGTGCACACAGTGTCATACAGTGTCATACAGTGTGGTGAAAAGAGGGCAAGAGAGGAAATTAAAACTTATTATAGTTATATAGGATTTATAGTTAGAAAGAGTGCTAAAAAAGAGAGATTTTTTTTTTTTTTTTTTGAAAAAATCCATAGATAAGCCGCACCGTTATATAAGCCGCAGGGGCCAAAAAAGGCCAAAAAACGGGAAAAAAGGTGCGGCTTATAGTCCGGAATTTACGGTACTGTACATTCAGCAGCAAAGTGATACCAACAAAGCACGGACAAAGCAAATAGGGAGATTAGAAGATTAGGAAAAATATAATTTTTAAAGTGATTTCAAATGTGTTACTGATTTAGCAAGCCATAATACTTTCCCATATGACAGCAGATAAAGGTGGGGCTGGCGACGGCTCAATCTAACGTTTAGTGCAGAAATATGTTTTTATGAATAAAACAACACAAGTTAACTGAACATGTACTATTACACGTGTTATTAAAGTGTAATTAGTGTTTAACATAATGTGTTCTATCATAACGTGTGTAATTGTAACAAGACTATTATGGTGTAGATTCATCAAGCTTATCTTTTATCAAGAGACAGTATTTGTATTTTCTCACAGAACAATTTGAAAAATGTAATATGTTTATTTTAAATCATGAGGGACTCGAGGTGAAGAATCCTTTTTCATGTAATCCTGTCTTTGCTGATAATGTCTTTTAATCTTAATACAGTTAAACCATGTTGATAATGTCTTTTAATCTTAATACAGTTAAAGCATGCTGATAATGTCTTTTAATTATCTGTTTATGCAGCAATCAATTTTCTTTCTTTTGCTTGCTTTCTTGCTGTCTGTCTCTCTGTCTGTCTGTCTGTCTCTCTCTCTGTCTGTCTCTCTCTCTCTGTCTGTCTCTCTCTCTGTCTTGTCTCTCTCTCTGTCTGTCTGTCTGTCTGTCTGTCTGTCTCTCTGTCTGTCGCCGTCTGTCTGTCTGTCTCTCTCTCTGTCTCTCTCTCTGTCTTGTCTTGTCTTGTCTCTCTGTCTGTCTGTCTCTCTGTCTGTCTGTCTCTGTCTGTCTGTGTCTCTCTCTGTCTGTCTGTCTGTCTGTCTGTCCTTGTTTTGTTTTCGGGGACGGCTGCTGAGTAACTGTATCTGATCCACCTTGCAGGTATATAACAGAGTTTGTAAACCTAGGCAATGTGTCAGCTCTACGTACGTTCAGGGTTCTGAGGGCTTTGAAAACAATTTCTGTTATCCCAGGTAAGAGCAGGTGTTTGTGGGTGCGGGCGGGGTGGGCGAGTCGCGGGGTTGATGTTAGGTGTGGTTTTATTCTAGTCCCTCTCCTCTTCCTCTTCCTCTTCCTCCTCTCCTCTCTTCCTCCTGGGCAGACAGGTATTCTCTCTCTCACTGTGGTGTCCCCTCCCGCTCTTCGATGGTGGTTCTGGTGTCGTGCTCTTGCGCGTACGTGTGTGCGTGTTATTGTGTGTGTGTTGTGTGTCACGGGGTTCTGTTCTGTGTGTCATCCTACCTTGTTACAGATATGTAACAGAGTTTGTGGACCTTGGGAATGTCTCGGCGCTGAGAACGTTCAGGGTTCTCCGAGCATTGAAAACTATTTCTGTCATTCCAGGTGAGACTCCCATTTAAACACTAAGGCTGAGCTTCTTTTATCTATTAACTATCATTATTTATATTACTTTGATTTTTTTTCTTTTTAAAAAAGAGGATGCCTCAGATTTTTTTTTTTTTTTCTTTTACAATCAAAAATGGTAGCAATACATTTTTGATAGGCTTAGCAGTCTACTGGCAGTCTTGCGGGGTTAAGTGACGAAGAGGTGACCCTGAGCTCCCCTATGTGTCCCATATGGACAGACTGCCTTAAACAACATACCATTGTATGCAATGACAAGTCTTTTAATATGCTTCCACCCCAACTGAAGGAAAAACAACAACAACAAAAACAATCTGATAATATGCGGAAACATTTCAATTAAATGCACTTCCATGTTTATTTTTGTTGATATTGTACCATTTGAATGGCAACATGTTCAAATTCATTGAAGAGGATCTTGCACACCCCTAGTTTCTATTCTTTTGTAAAAGGATTGACTTTTAAGGCTATTATCATGAATGATTAAATCAACATAATGACATGACTGAAGAACTTAGTACCTCTTGGTACACATCTGTGTACTATATCTGTTTCATATATTCACCACAGTTCGCTCAAATCTGCGAAATCTATGATACTACCTTCTGATTTCCAAAGTCCATTTAATTCCCTAAGACTGCCAAGCCTAGTTTGACAAGACATTTTATGCTGCATGAAGCTTTGAGACACCTGCTTTTACAAGTTTGGCTTTTAAGGAGCTTTTCCTTTGGATTGTATTCTTTTTTTTTTTATTATTATAACAGAGTTCTTGAATTTAGGCTTCAGATTTTTTTGAAGATCTTTGTCCATCCTGGGAGTGAAAGGGGAGACACAACGCAAAGATGAGTGAACAATGAATAAGTCAAATTCTATGCATATATTATCTCAGATCCAACACAAAGATTCTGCTCTGGGGAATAGCTCGTAACACGAGGGCAGCTTATACATTTGCACCATTGGAAATGTTTAGACATCAGCAGGAACTACAGTACACACACACACACACATGCACACGCACATAATAGTCCAGTAAAAATGTCACTTGACCTCACACTAATTGCAACAAAACCAAACTCAACTGATTTTGTATCCTCAATATGTCCTCAATGAAGGAAAAAAAGTGTTAAGGAAATGTATGAAGGGAAATTTTTGAAAATGACCCATATGATGCTACCAAAAACGTTTTTTTATTTATTTTTTAACATTTTTTTTTATTTTATTTTTTATTTTTTTATTTTTCTCCTTGAAGCAAAAAACACATACAGGATATAAGTGATGAGATTTATGGCACATTAAAAAAAAAAAAAAAAGGCTTCCATAGGCTTCCATAGGCTACCATCATATTTAGGTCATTTTCAAAACTTTCCCTTCATACATTTCCTTAACACTTTTTTTCCTTCATTGAGGACATATTGAGGATACAAAATCAGTTGAGTTTGGTTTTGTTGCAATTAGTGTGAGGTTGACCCACATATTTGCGTAAAATGCCTGGACTATAAACACACACAACTGAACCCACACACTGAAGCCGACACTCCAACGGTGCAAAACCGTTGTTGAACAAAGGGTGTGGAGGGAGAAGTTGGACTTTCCTATGATTTGTTGTGGATTTGTGCACATACAGTACTGTAAGCTCAGCCTCCAGCATACAGTGCTCAGGCTCAGCTGTGCTCTGGGCTAAGCCAGCCTGAGGGCACACCCAAGTGGGAGCACTGCACCAGTGGGAGAAGGGGGTGCCTGGGATGGGAACGGTTCTTCAGTTAAAGCAATGGTCACCATCACGGTTTTCACACAGGTGATGTTGACACAGAGTCAATTCCTTCAGCCTTGGCGTTTAAATGACCTGCATGCCATCACCTTCCATTGCCCCTCCCTCCTCTTCCTCGCCTGTCTCTCCTCCTCCTCCTCCTCCTCCTCACTCCCCCCTCCTCCCCTGACTGAGCCTGTCCTGCGCTGTGTCCTGTGGTGCTGCTGTGTTGGGTTGATTTGGTGGATGTTTTATGAATCAGTTTAGTGATCGAGTCTTCTCGTCCGAGAGCGGCTTCGGGGATGTTCCTTAGGATGGACGTGAGGAGAGAAGGGAAGTACTACGACTCCCATGATCCTTAGGATGGACGTGAGGAGAGAAGGGAAGTACTACGACTCCCATGATCCTTAGGATGGACGTGAGGAGAGAAGGGAAGTACTACGACTCCCATGATCCTTAGGATGGACGTGAGGAGAGAAGGGAAGTACTACGACTCCCATGATCCTTAGGATGGACGTGAGGAGAGAAGGGAAGTACTACGACTCCCATGATCCTTAGGATGGACGTGAGGAGAGAAGGGAAGTACTACGACTCCCATGATCCTTAGGATGGACGTGAGGAGAGAAGGGAAGTACTACGACTCCCATGATCCAATGCTTCCCTTCTCCACTTGGTCCTAAACCCAGCTGTGGCCCCTCCTTGTCTGCTCTTCCCCTCAACGGGAAACGGGCTTTCCGACAATTTGGCTTTTCGACCTCATCACATTGGGTATAGAGCCGTCTCTCCTCTCCTCGCGCGGGGGAAGTGAATGCGATGAAAAGGCCGTGATGCTGAAAAGGTGTCGATCTGATGGAAACATCCCGCACAGCCGCCATCCTCGTCGTGGTGTACCGTGTTGTGTGAAATAGCAGAATGTGATCTCTTCTGCTCACTGTGTGTGTACAGTAATGGTGGATGTCTGTGCTGTTGTTCAGGGCAATAATCTGGTTGTTTAACTTGGTTCAACATGAACGCACTGTCATAGTCCACTCAGTGTCCTGTATTTAAAGGGCCAGTTTGCTGATTTTCAACCAGCTTTGTATCATTACAAAATCAGTAGTATATATGCAAATGAGCGATGTTTAATTTAGCTCCAGCTTGCCTTGGACCGAGAGCTCCCCGTTCATTCACGGAACTGCCTGGTCCAAATGACGTCATAATGATCTCATTTGGAGCAGTTTTGCCCTGGTGTCACGGGTTTCCATCCAAATCTAGCACCAATTTTTTTTTTTTTTTTTTCTCATTTCCCCCCCCCCCATTTTTCTCCCTGATTGTACTTGACCAATTTCCCCCTGCTGCCCTGGTCGCTGCTCCACCCTCTGCCGTTCTTAGGAGAGCCGTAGACTAGCACCATGCTTCCTCCGCCAGCCACTTCTTTTCACCTGACAGCGGGGAGCTTCCCTGGCAGGACGTAGCACGTGGGAGGATCACGCCCCGACCGACCAGAGGAGGCGCTAGTGCAGCGACCAGGACACATACCCTAAATCCGGCTTCCCACCCGCAGACACAGCCAATCGTGCCTGTATGGACGCCTGACCAAGCTGGAGGTAACACGGGGCCGCGAACCTGCGACCCTCGTGTATGTATTGCAAATCTTTACCGGATTTTCAGAAAGTCGGCAAAAGAAACTGAGAAATTACGCGCGTTTCCATCGACTACGGTTATGCGAATATTAAGAGTTGGTGAAGAGGAGGTGTGATTAAAACCGCAGTAGACACCAGTCAAACCCTCAAACGAGGGAAATGAACTCTGAATAAATGTGATGTAAGAGAGAAAACGTTCAGGAGGAAAACATGGTGATGGCTTTGTGACGGAGAGCACTGCTGTCTGCCTCTGCTGATCTGCTAACATTACACCAACATCTGATACGTGCAGGCAGCGCTATGAAAATCATCTCTACAGTATTAAAGTTTCCTGATTATACAGAGGTACATAAAATGGATTACACCAGGCGCCACTCTTCAATTCGGCATATATGTAATCCACCAAGCACTTACTGTAAGTGAATAAAATGTAAATTATAAAGGCGAGTCGCCTGTTATCCAACCCAGCAAGCAAAATGACGTCATGATAACGTTGTGATGACGTGTTTCAGTGACGTTCAGGACTAGGCCGGATCACAGGGTGATTTGGGGATGATTTAGACGTCTACGCGGGAACGTCAAGCTGACGTCGAATATGACCGTTACCATGAATGGGCATGTTCCGTTATTCTGCTATGTACACAGCGTATATTCAGCAGCTTTATACATAAAGCTATAATTATGTCCAGATTAACAATTTCTGCTACATTTTCAAAAAATATTATATCACCCCGTGTGGGATTTGAACTCGGGATCTACAACTTACGGAACTACCTGTTCGCTGCTGAAATTATCTGCTGTATGTAGGTTTAAAAAAAATCGTACCGTCAAAACGCCTGGTTCGATCACTGTGTATCCCCAGGGGTGGACTCGACACAAATATGTCAGTTTAAAAAAAATCGTACCGTCAAAACGCCTGCTTCGATCACTGTGTATCCCCAGGGGTGGACTCGACACAAATATGTCAGTTTTAAAAAAATCGTACCGTCAAAACGCCTGGTTCGATCACTGTGTATCCCCAGGGGTGGACTCGACACAAATATGTCAGTTTTAAAAAAATCGTACCATCAAAACGCCTGGTTCGATCACTGTGTATCCCCAGGGGTGGACTCGAGACAAATACGTCAGTTTAAAAAAAATCGTACCGTCAAAACGCCTGGTTCGATCACTGTGTATCCCCAGGGATACACCTTTTAGCCTACCGTTTCAAAACATGGACCCCTTATTATTTTTATATCGCTACATCCACATCCATGGAGTCGGGACAGTTTTAACACATTCACTGCCAGCCGTTTTTTCAATACTGTAGGTAGGTTCTAGCCTGGGTAAACCCATCCCCCACGTGACCTGCTCTCAGACCTGTTCTCAGTCACTATGTGACTGGGAACTGAGAGAGCAGGTCACGTGGTGGCTGGGTTTACCTAGGCTAGGTAGGTTCTGCCAAGGTTTTTTTTTGAGGATTCTGGCTCATCTTTCAAGAGACGAGGATTCTTTTCTGCTAAGATTTTGTGAACACAAATGATCTCAAAAGAACTAATAGAATGTGTGCTTTCTCTCTCTAAAAGAGTTAGTTTGTAGAGTTAGTAGTTATGTAGGCATTAGCAGTAGAATACAGCATGGTTTCAGCGTCTGAAAATTTATTCTGAGATAAATGGCTTTTTGTGAAATTCGATAGAACAGTCACTTTAACCATTTATTTTTGGCGTAAGACGTCAGACATCTAAACAATAGTTTTGAACAGTAATTTCCTCCATAGCAGCAGGAAACCCCCCTCTCCTTCAAACTCCTCCCTCCGTGGGTGTGTCTCTGGTGGCTTTGCAGCGTTTGTCACAAGCGAGGCTCTGCCTGTCTGTGCTGCCTGGCTGCTGGCGGCTGCTCTTTGGGCGAGTCTGCATGAGTCGTTTCGGTTGTGAGCTCAGCTGCAATGAAGCTGCGTGCGATTGTGGGCTTTCTGCGGTGTTTCAAAGTGTGTTGCACGCATAATCTATTATGCAAATTTGCAATCCCCCACCGCCAGCTCCCAGCGCGATAATGCGCGAAAGCGAAAGCGTTTTCGCCAATCCATTTTACAGTATGAGAATGGATTCCTCGCGCGTTCCCCTGCAGTTTTGGCTCGGCTTTTTCTAGTCTGGAGAGCACTGTCGCCACTTAGTGGGTCGGTGGAATGGGTTGTACACGTTCGGTGGCTCCAATATTTTTTATAGGAGACGTGGGCGGCGTTGATCCACGTCCCACCGTCAAACATTTTTTTTTTTTTTTTTTGAAGAGTCAACTCGTCATTGGCAGTCAACCGTTGGATTTTTTTTGACGAGTCAACTCGTCATTGGCAGTGAACGTGTTAATAAAAACGAAAGCTAATTTAATTCAAACCTTAATCTCGAAGAATCATTGAGGAATTCCCTCAAAATTTACAAGTGTCACCCTATAACGTTTGCAGTGCTCCTGGGCTATACAAGACACGAATATAGCCTATGTAGGATTATGGCAGAAACTTGTTTTATATTTAAAACGTTGGCGTCAAGTCTTGGATCGGACATCACAGTGTGACCGTCTACAATCTGTGTAAGAAGAACCCCGAAACACATTGCAGACAATTGCAGGATTCCCCGCAATTTATCTCCTCGTAGTCCCACCCACCTCCACGAATAAACAGTTTGTTAATCAGCGCAGATTGTCCACATGCAAGTGCTGATCACATGGATTTTGGATAAATAAATAGCCCAGGCTGAGAAATACATGATTGATTGCAACCATTTAGTTATCCTCATGGATATTTCAGTGGTGAGTGAAATTAGTTGGATAGTGATACAGCGATAATCTGGGCCAGATCTGACTCGTCATGATATGACTTGAGCTGGCCCCGATTGGGCTCTCTCGATTCGTCCGGGTCCGTCCGTGCTTGCTGGGAACGATATTCTTCCGTTAAAACGGCATGATTTTTGAATGGAGTTTGGTTAAATGAGGGTTTGGTAACCAACTGACAACGGAATATTTGCTTAATCCAGGGGTTCCCAACCATCTTTTGGCTTGTGACTCCACTTTGACAACATACAAATCTAGGGACACCAGACATTACATTACGTTACACACCAGACATTAAAATGTCAGTACATCAGTAATATCATCAGTGACATAACAGTATGCTGACCTTTTTTCCTCAGAATTCTGACTTGAATCTGAGAATTCTGACTTTAATCTCTGACATTAAAATCAGAATGCTTGACTTTTTTCCTCAAAATTCTGACTTTAATCTGAGAATTTTCTGCGATATTTCAAGTTTTTTTTTATTTTATTTTGCGCAAATTGAAAATGTGCATTAAACAGGTGGATGGAAACCCACCTTATTACTGCCACTATTACTATATTACTATCACTATCATTATTTCTCTACCTTCATTTGCAGAAATTCCTGGACCAAATGACATCATTATGACATCATTTGGTCCAGGACGTAATGCGAATGAACGGGGAGCTCTCGGCCCAGACAAGATGGAGGGAAGTTAAACATTGCTCATTTGCATATATATACTACTGATTTTGTAATCATACAAAGCTGGTTGAAAATCAGCAAATTGGCCCTTTAGATATTATTTAGACATATCTTTGATTTTATTGAAGGTTTCTGGAAGCACCTCTGTTTAATCACCATATACTGTAGCTAAAACCTTGAGGTGAATATATCAAGTCTAAATTCTGAAAGAGACGACAAAAGTGCTGAAGACTGACGTACTTTGCACATCTGCTCAGGCCATTGTTTCGGCTGCCATTCAGAGTTGAGATAAGTCCGTCTGTTGAGTTTTTAGTGCAAAAACAATGCAGATTGTTTTTCTCACACATAGGCTACTTTTGATAAGAAGAACTCCTCAGGCATTTGATATGAAATGGGGTTTTCCTAATATACAGGTTCCTGGGCTGTAAGGAGTTTGGACAATGCAGCACAAGTGTTTTGTTTCTCTATTGTGCAGTATTTACACTTAACTGCCGATTAACTGCCGAATGCTCAACCCACAATTGCTTAACTGCGCATGCTCACAACCAGTGATGTCACTCATATACCGGTACTTATTCCTTCTTTTCCTCCCGTTTTTAAATAATAAAATTGCCTAGGTGGGCCGGCGGTGTCTGTTAGTCACAATTTGCGTCACGTTTTGTGTTACGAAAGTGACATCGGGCCTGACTGATGATGTCATACCCACTAATTATGTCATAGACATTGTGACATCATCAGCCGTATTATAGGGCGGAACATTGTGATCAGTGATGTCATAAATCCCCATAACATGTTACACCCATGGCGCATCGTCTCCACCCTAGAAATTGAGCGTGAGCAGCGTGCAAGATTGCTACTATATTTAATAATTGAAACGAATGCAGACAACAGTCTGAGCTATTGATTCTCATCAAGGCAAGCATGACATTACGCAGCAGCGAAGCACAGGCTTTAAAACCCTTTAGCTTGAGGGAGCACAGAGAGGCTGAAAAACCCCATTTCACTTCTCCTCAAGTGTCTCTGCTGAGACTTGGCCATGAGACTTGGCCAGGAATGAGACTTGGCCATGAGACCTGGCCATGTAGGAGGCACGTGGAAGGAAGCAGGTCATTCTGATGTGCCCGGCGGCAGCCATGTTCACATTAAGAAGCTGTGCAGCACAGGGTTAAACATGCCTGAGTCTGCGCTGCCCATCAGAAGTTCCTTATGTGCGTGACTTGACTCAGCTCTGAATTGCAGCTGTATAGCCACTCCCAGCCTGTGCATTCATTCTTGCAGTGGCCAAGCTTGCCATTTATTTGTATCTATGTGTGTGTGTGTCTGTGTGTGTGTGTGTGTGTGTGTGCGCGTGTGTGTGTGTGCGCGTGTGAGAGAGAGTTTGTGTGTATGTGCATACCTGTGTATGTCCGCATATGTGTGCTTGTGTGTGTGTGTGTGTGTGTGTGAGTGTGTGTGTGTGTGTGTGTGTGTGTGTGTGTGTGTGTGTGTGTGTGTGCTCGTGCATGTGTGCATGTCTGTGTGTGGGTTTCTGTGTGTGTGTATGTCTGTCTGTCTGTGTGTGTGTGTGTGTGTGTGTGTGTGCGTGCGTGCGTGCGTGCGTGCGTGTGCGAGTGTGTCTCTCTGTGTGTGTGTGTGTGTGTGTGTGTGTGTGTGTGTGTGTGTGTGTGTGTGTGTGTGTGTGTTGTCCCTTAATCGGCCAGGCCTGAAGACCATTGTGGGTGCTCTGATCCAGTCTGTGAAGAAGCTGTCGGACGTGATGATCCTGACCGTCTTCTGTCTCAGTGTCTTCGCTCTGATCGGCCTGCAGCTCTTCATGGGCAACCTGAGGCAGAAGTGTGTTATCTGGCCAATCAACATGACTGAGCAGTATCTGCCCAATGGCAGCAGGGGCTTTGACTGGGACACCTACATCATGAATAGAAGTGAGTTCTCGCCACACGCCACATCACCAGTTGATGTGAGTGCATAAAAATGGTCTTTTTTTTTACATGGACAATTTAAAGCCCCTGGAAACCACAAATAAATCTGTGTTTTGAGTTTGTCACACCACAGAAAAAGCGGTTGTTAACCACCCAGCCAGATTTGAACGATAATTTTTCACATATAATAATAATTATCCACACTCCATAGGCCCAGCGTGGTGTGCAGGCACTTTTATAAACTTTGGCTGGGAGGGGCCTAGGCCCGAGAGATGGGCGGGCTGGGTTTGTTGACGTCACTGATCAAGAGCTCTGCCAATAGAAAGAGAGGGAAATGTGAGTCTACAGCTGGCCTTTTTGGATTGTATGGAACTATAGGTATGTGAGAAGAGATGAGGAATTACTCAATTTTACAGTAAATGTCAGGACTTTGACCTGGATTCATCAACAACACAGCTAATTTCCAATATATATTGATTTTCAGCAGAAAAAACTGAAAAAAGTGTTGAGTATCTGGATGTATGAATTTCCTGTGGAGGCGTGTCTGCTGAAGTGCTCCCAGTGCCCCCCCCCCCCCCCCCCCCCCACAGTGCTGCACAACTTGATACATTCTGATGCATTTTTTGAATGTGCAAGGCAGAGAGGCACTTCAGCCTGATTGGTTCGCGGAGCTTATTGTGTAACAAGTCTGGAGCATAAGCACACCCACATCAAACCCAACATCAAGAACAGTACAAAAACTTAAATGGTAATATTTAGGATTTGGATTGGAACTAATGTCTAATTATTGATACTTTTATATGCTTACTCTTATGCAAATATGACCCTAAATTACATAGTTAGAAGGTTATTGTGGATTTGGGTTTCTGGGGGCTTTAAGGGAACAAACACACCTAAACGCCCACAGTCCCAGGTTTCAACACTTCTCAAAGTCTTGATGACTGAGGGCCAATTTAGGGACCCAACATTGGATTGATGGCCGCCCCCCCAAAAAAACAGAACACAAAATAATTCCAAAACAAAATCTTTTCTTTAATAGCCTGTTAAAAGTCATGCCAATAGAGTACCGCAGGGATGACATATTTTTGTTGTCAGAAGGCAGAAGTCCCGGACTTCCTGGATCCTACGGGGACAATTCAATGGGGTTTTAAGATGGGAATTTCACTTAAATGCATAAAATAAGGTCTGTTGTTAAGTCAGTGGAGGTGTTAACAGTGTTGTTAAGGGGAGGGCAAAAAAAATCCCATTTGTCCATTTGTAGATGTGTTTTTAACACACACACACACACACACACCACACACACACACAGCATATTACCAACTGCCTAATGAGTAAACTAAGTGACTGTTCTCTTGTCTTTTTCTAGCCAATTTCTACTTCATCCATGGTCAAATTGATGCTCTAATATGTGGAAACAGCTCTGACTCGGGGTAAATCCGTGCTTCACTCACTACACACCTGTTAATGTCACCATGTTTATTTGCATGCCAGTTCTTTTTTCAGCAGGTGTCTGCTGTCTACCATGGACTGACTTATTAGTGCAGTGACCCTGTGTAACAGCAGTGACCCTGTGTAACAGCAGTGAACCTGTGTAACAGCAGTGACCCTGTGTTTGATGATTTTCTCTTTAAAACCCCAGTAACTGGACTCAATATTGTGTATAGAATTACCCCCCCTAGTCAGGCGTCCGGGTAGTGTAGCGGTAGATTCCCTGCCTACCAACGCAAGGGGCGGAGGTTTGCATCCTCGTGTTACCTCCGGCTTGGTTGGGCATCCATAAAGACACGATTGGCTGGTG
Source organism: Poromitra crassiceps (assembly GCF_964638095.1). NCBI lineage: Eukaryota > Metazoa > Chordata > Actinopteri > Beryciformes > Melamphaidae > Poromitra > Poromitra crassiceps. The sequence continues at coordinate 1,609,284 of NC_139650.1, forward strand.
TCTGCGGGAAGGAAGCCGGATTGAGGGTATTGTCCTGGTCGATGCACTAGCGCCTCCTCTGGTCGGTTGGGGCGCCTGTTCGGTGCAGAAGGGAACTGGTGGGAGTAGCGTGATCCTCCCACATGCCACGTCCTACCGGTGGAGCTCCCGCTGTCGGGTGAAAAGAAGCAGCTGGCTACTGCGCATGTGTCGGAGGAAGCATGGCGCTAGTCTCGGCTCTCCCCAGATGGGCAGAGGGTGGAGCAGCGACCAGGGCAGCAGAGGGAAGAATTGGCCAAGTACAATTGGGGAGAAAATGGGGGGGGAATCTGAAAGACATAATGATAATAATACTAATAATAATAATAAATACACCCTAGCCTTCACAGTGCTTGTGTATTCTAGAGTTAAAGTCGACTCATCGCCCTCAATGAGCAGTCAACAAATAAGCATGCATGAGTAAGCTGTTCATGAATTGATTTCAAACAAATTCTTGTGTCACACACTTACCCAAACAAATAGCTTTTGCTATTTTCATGCACCGGACCTGTTTCACCCAAAATGGGCAGTCAGGGTTCCAAAATTCCGGGAATATTCAAAGTTGTAAACTTTCCATGGGAATTCATGGGAGTATATGGGAATAAACTGGAATTTCTGGGGTAATTTATACAAACTATTTACCTTATCATATACAGACGTAAATATAAACATTTTGTTTTGTCTTAAGCAGACATGCATGTAAACATTTCTAATACAAATTTAAAAAATTACATTTTTGACTTAATATATTCGTAGGGCTGTAATAAATGTTTTTTTCCCCACATTTGAAGCTTCTATTGATGTTTTATAATGAAGCTTTGAATGTCTGCTGTGACTTCATGAAAAGAACAAGCACAGTCAAATGTCCACAATTTGAATGAAGGGAAGTGATTCACCGGTAGGGACCGGTATAAATATGATATAAAAATATAAATAAATATAAAATTATCTGTATTCCCCCCCTTCCCCCCGTTTTGGTGTAATTGACTATCAGACTGCTGCAGGCTCTCCCTGCTCTCTGTGTCAGCTGCTCCTCAACATAACATTGCTGCTCCTCAACATCACACTGCTGCTCCTCAACATAACATTACTGCTCCTCAACATAACACTGCTGCTCCTCAACATAATATTACTGCTCCTCAACATAACATTACTGCTCCTCAACATAACATTGCTGCTCCTCAACATAACATTACTGCTCCTCAACATAACATTGCTGCTCCTCAACATAACATTACTGCTCCTCAACATAACATTGCTGCTCCTCAACATAACATTACTGCTCCTCAACATAACATTACTGCTCCTCAACATAACATTACTGCTCCTCAACATAACATTACTGCTCCTCAACATAACATTGCTGCTCCTCAACATAACATTACTGCTCCTCAACATAACATTACTGCTCCTCAACATAACATTACTGCTCCTCAACATCACATTACTGCTCCTCAACATAACATTACTGCTCCTCAACATAACATTACTGCTCCTCAACATCACATTACTGCTCCTCAACATAACATTACTGCTCCTCAACATAATATTGCTGCTCCTCAACATAACATTACTGCTCCTCAACACAACATTACTGCTCCTCAACATAACATTGCTGCTCCTCAACATAACATTGCTGCTCCTCAACACAACATTACTGCTCCTCAACATAACATTACTGCTCCTCAACATAACATTACTGCTCCTCAACATAACACTGCTGCTCCTCAACATAACATTACTGCTCCTCAACATAACACTGCTGCTCCTCAACATAACACTGCTGCTCCTCAACATAACATTACTGCTCCTCAACACAACATTACTGCTCCTCAACATAACATTGCTGCTCCTCAACATAACATTACTGCTCCTCAACATAACATTGCTGCTCCTCAACATAACATTACTGCTCCTCAACATAATATTGCTGCTCCTCAACATAATATTGCTGCTCCTCAACATAACATTACTGCTCCTCAACATAACATTACTGCTCCTCAACATAACATTGCTGCTCCTCAACATAACATTACTGCTCCTCAACACAACATTACTGCTCCTCAACATAACATTACTGCTCCTCAACATAACACTGCTGCTCCTCAACATAACATTACTGCTCCTCAACATAACACTGCTGCTCCTCAACATAACATTACTGCTCCTCAACACAACATTACTGCTCCTCAACATAACATTGCTGCTCCTCAACATAATATTGCTGCTCCTCAACACAACATTGCTGCTCCTCAACATAACATTGCTGCTCCTCAACATAATATTGCTGCTCCTCAACATAACACTGCTGCTCCTCAACATAATATTGCTGCTCCTCAACACAACATTGCTGCTCCTCAACATAACATTGCTGCTCCTCAACATAATATTGCTGCTCCTCAACATAATATTGCTGCTCCTCAACACAACATTGCTGCTCCTCAACACAACATTACTGCTCCTCAACACAACATTACTGCTCCTCAACATAACACTGCTGCTCCTCAACATAACATTACTGCTCCTCAACACAACATTACTGCTCCTCAACACAACACTGCTGCTCCTCAACATAACACTGCTGCTCCTCAACATAACATTACTGCTCCTCAACATAACACTGCTGCTCCTCAACATAACATTACTGCTCCTCAACACAACATTACTGCTCCTCAACATAACACTGCTGCTCCTCAACATAACATTGCTGCTCCTCAACATAACATTGCTGCTCCTCAACATAACATTGCTGCTCCTCAACATAACATTACTGCTCCTCAACACAACACTGCTGCTCCTCAACATAACATTACTGCTCCTCAACATAACATTACTGCTCCTCAACATAACATTACTGCTCCTCAACATAACATTACTGCTCCTCAACATAACATTACTGCTCCTCAACATCACATTACTGCTCCTCAACATAACATTGCTGCTCCTCAACATCACATTACTGCTCCTCAACATAACATTACTGCTCCTCAACATAACATTACTGCTCCTCAACATCACATTACTGCTCCTCAACATAACATTGCTGCTCCTCAACATCACATTACTGCTCCTCAACATAACATTACTGCTCCTCAACATAACATTGCTGCTCCTCAACATAACACTGCTGCTCCTCAACATAACACTGCTGCTCCTCAACATAACATTACTGCTCCTCAACATAACACTGCTGCTCCTCAACATAACATTGCTGCTCCTCAACATAACATTACTGCTCCTCAACATAACACTGCTGCTCCTCAACATAACACTGCTGCTCCTCAACATAACACTGCTGCTCCTCAACATCACATTGCTGCTGCTCAACATAACATTACTGCTCCTCAACATAACATTACTGCTCCTCAACATCACACTGCTGCTCCTCAACATAACATTGCTGCTCCTCAACATAACATTACTGCTCCTCAACATAATATTGCTGCTCCTCAACATAACATTACTGCTCCTCAACATAACATTGCTGCTCCTCAACATAATATTGCTGCTCCTCAACATAACATTACTGCTCCTCAACATAACATTACTGCTCCTCAACATAACATTACTGCTCCTCAACATAACATTGCTGCTCCTCAACATAACATTACTGCTCCTCAACATAACATTACTGCTCCTCAACATCACACTGCTGCTCCTCAACATAACATTGCTGCTCCTCAACATAACATTACTGCTCCTCAACATAATATTGCTGCTCCTCAACATAACATTACTGCTCCTCAACATAACATTGCTGCTCCTCAACATAATATTGCTGCTCCTCAACATAACATTACTGCTCCTCAACATAACATTACTGCTCCTCAACATAACATTACTGCTCCTCAACATAACATTGCTGCTCCTCAACATAACATTACTGCTCCTCAACATAACATTGCTGCTCCTCAACATAACATTACTGCTCCTCAACATAACATTACTGCTCCTCAACATAACATTGCTGCTCCTCAACATAACATTACTGCTCCTCAACATAACATTGCTGCTCCTCAACATAACATTGCTGCTCCTCAACATAACATTACTGCTCCTCAACATAACATTACTGCTCCTCAACATAACATTACTGCTCCTCAACATAACATTACTGCTCCTCAACATAACACTGCTGCTCCTCAACATCACATTGCTGCTCCTCAACATAACATTGCTGCTCCTCAACATAACATTACTGCTCCTCAACATCACACTGCTGCTCCTCAACATAACATTGCTGCTCCTCAACATAACATTGCTGCTCCTCAACATAACATTGCTGCTCCTCAACATAATATTGCTGCTCCTCAACATAATATTGCTGCTCCTCAACATAATATTGCTGCTCCTCAACATAATATTGCTGCTCTTCAACATAATATTGCTGCTCCTCAACATAATATTGCTGCTCCTCAACATAACATTGCTGCTCCTCAACATAACATTACTGCTCCTCAACATCACACTGCTGCTCCTCAACATAACATTGCTGCTCCTCAACATAACATTGTTGCTCCTCAACATAACATTACTGCTCCTCAACATAACATTACTGCTCCTCAACATAACATTACTGCTCCTCAACATAACACTGCTGCTCCTCAACATAACATTGCTGCTCCTCAACATAACATTGCTGCTCCTCAACATCACACTGCTGCTGCTCAACATAACATTGCTGCTCCTCAACATCACACTGCTGCTCCTCAACATAACACTGCTGCTCCTCAACATAACATTGCTGCTCCTCAACATCACACTGCTGCTGCTCAACATCACACTGCTGCTCCTCAACATAACATTGCTGCTCCTCAACATAACATTGCTGCTGCTCAACATCACACTGCTGCTCCTCAACATAACATTGCTGCTCCTCAACATAACATTGCTACTCCTCAACATCACACTGCTGCTGCTCAACATAACATTGCTGCTCCTCAACATAACATTGCTGCTCCTCAACATCACACTGCTGCTCCTCAACATCACATTGCTGCTCCTCAACATAACATTGCTGCTCCTCAACATAACACTGCTGCTCCTCAACATAACATTGCTGCTCCTCAACATCACACTGCTGCTCCTCAACATAACACTGCTGCTCCTCAACATCACACTGCTGCTCCTCAACATAACACTGCTGCTCCTCAACATAACATTACTGCTCCTCAACATAACACTGCTGCTCCTCAACATAACATTGCTGCTCCTCAACATAACACTGCTGCTCCTCAACATCACATTGCTGCTCCTCAACATAACATTGCTGCTCCTCAACATAACACTGCTGCTCCTCAACATCACACTGCTGCTCCTCAACATAACATTACTGCTCCTCAACATAACACTGCTGCTCCTCAACATAACACTGCTGCTCCTCAACATAACATTACTGCTCCTCAACATAACACTGCTGCTCCTCAACATAACATTACTGCTCCTCAACATAACACTGCTGCTCCTCAACATAACATTGCTGCTCCTCAACATCACATTGCTGCTCCTCAACATCACATTGCTGCTCCTCAACATAACACTGCTGCTCCTCAACATCACACTGCTGCTCCTCAACATAACATTGGTGCTCCTCAACATCACACTGCTGCTCCTCAACATAACATTGCTGCTCCTCAACATAACACTGCTGCTCCTCAACATAACATTGCTGCTCCTCAACATAACACTGCTGCTCCTCAACATCACACTGCTGCTCCTCAACATAACATTGCTGCTCCTCAACATAACACTGCTGCTCCTCAACATAACACTGCTGCTCCTCAACATCACACTGCTGCTCCTCAACATAACATTGCTGCTCCTCAACATCACACTGCTGCTCCTCAACATAAACATTGCTGCTCCTCAATATAACATTGGTGCTCCTCAACATCACACTGCTGCTCCTCAACATCACACTGCTGCTCCTCAACATAACACTGCTGCTCCTCAACATAACATTGCTGCTCCTCAACATAACACTGCTGCTCCTCAACATAAACATTGCTGCTCCTCAACATAACACTGCTGCTCCTCAACATAAACATTGCTGCTCCTCAACATCACACTGCTGCTCCTCAACATCACACTGCTGCTCCTCAACATCACACTGCTGCTCCTCAACATAAACATTGCTGCTCCTCAATATAACATTGGTGCTCCTCAACATCACACTGCTGCTCCTCAACATCACACTGCTGCTCCTCAACATAACACTGCTGCTCCTCAACATAACATTGCTGCTCCTCAACATAACATTGGTGCTCCTCAACATCACACTGCTGCTCCTCAACATAACATTGGTGCTCCTCAACATAACATTGCTGCTCCTCAACATAACATTGCTGCTCCTCAACATAACACTGCTGCTCCTCAACATAACACTGCTGCTCCTCAACATAACATTGCACAGACATTTAGAGAAACAACTTCACCGTGGGGAAACACATTTCAACAGGCTACTGGAGGAACATGTTGGTCCCTCTCGGTCGTATTATAAAAACAAAAAACAAATTTCCAGTTTATTCCTGTAATTCATTCCCATATATTCTAATTTATTCCCATGGAAAGTTCCCAACTTTGAATATAGAGAACACGCAAAAAAAAAATGCAATTTCTTTAATTCCCCGTGTCTTTGCTACCCAGGCAGTGATGCCTGTATCTTTAATCGTTTAACTGGGTTAGTGCTGAAGTGGCACATTTGACCATAGTGATACAGGACTCCTTACAAATGAGAATCAGTTAAATAACACTTTATCCATTGTTGTGTGTTCCTGGCAGGCACTGTCCGGAGGGCTACATGTGTATGAAGGCAGGAAGGAACCCCAACTATGGCTACACCAGTTTTGACAGCTTCGGATGGGCTTTCCTCACCCTCTTCCGCCTCATGACCCAAGACTTCTGGGAGAATCTTTACATGCTGGTAAAGTCTGCTTCTCCCCCCCTGCCTCTCCTCCTCCATCTCACATGTCGTCTTCTTCTCCCCACCTGCCTCTCCTCCTCCACCTCACATCACTAGACCTCTGGGAGAATCTTTACATGCTGGTAAAGTCTTCTTCTCCCAAGCTGCCTCTCCTCCTCCATCTCACATCACTAGGGTCCCTGTGTGACCGGTGGAGGCTGCACAACATCACAAGTTCGGCCATTAATCAGCCCTAATTACCTAATTAAAAGATCCGACTGTGTTGGGCCACCCGGAGGGGTGCTCCTTACACTTCCTGAAAGATTCAGTGCGATCATCACATGTAAAATGGCATAGCTGGGGCCGAACACAATTTCTGTTCACTCACTCACTCAAACACAGAGACTTGCATTCTTATTATAGTTCTGATACCCGCTGAAGCACACAATCACTGGACATTTAGTCAGGCATCGCTCACAGAGTTGGCATGCAGCCTCTCCTCTCTCTCGCCATGGGTTTTATAGTCCACTTCCCTGGCTGATTCCAACTCTGCTCAGGTGTGCTCTTCCACTCCACCATCAGTAGCTAGCGAATGGAGTTCTCCATGGTGCTGAACCTGTGTTGGCTCATTTTGGCCACTAATTCGCCATTTTCGCCCATTTAGGCGGCCGGAATGACAGATATATATTTTTTTATCGCATTACACTCTGCAGTAGGCCCTTTGTTTACACTTGTTCCAGAGATTTTAAATTCTTCAGTAAGCCTCTTCAGTCCTCAGCACATAATCCAGAGAAGTGAAACACTCCCTAAGCAGGACTGATGATTTTGTCCTCCCTACATCATAAAGAAATCACATCATCATGGTAATACCTGAATGAATCAGCAAAAGTGCCTCTCAGCAGCTCTCTCCCACTCAGTTCATTTGCCCTCTAAATAAAAAGGAAGGGAGGAAGCGTGCTCAGAAATAGCTGCAAGTGTGAGACTAGCCACTTCCTGTCAGGAACTTGTCTTTCTTTCAACGTGAGGCTTCTATTGTGGGCGAGGATCTGACATTTGTGTTACAAAAGTCGCAGCTACATGTAAAATCTAAGCAGTCAGAACAGCGGTCAGATAGGTAGATAGATACAGTTTATGTTTGTCAAGCAAACTTTTCATCAACCATAGATTCAACAAATGACCTTTAGAGCTAGTTCACTGCTGAACTCAAGAAAGTGCAGACTGGAGAAAGAGGAGGCGTTCAGAAGTAGAGACAAACAGCGGTTTAAAGAGTGCAGATACAGGTTTGATAAGGCAATACGAGGCGCTAAACTCCTGTGTTCGCGACGACTCCATCAACAGGTCTCGAGCAATGATCCAGCCTCTGTTTGGAAAGGCTTGAGCTCTCTGGTCATGAAGTCATTTGAACGGCTTGTTCAGTCCTACCTAAAAATCCATCATGGACCCACTCCTGGACCCCCTGCACTTCGCCTACAGAGCCAACAGGTCTGTAGACGATGCCATAAACCTGGCCCTCCACTACATCCCCATGTACCTGGACAGTGCAGGAGCCTATGCCAGGATCCTGTTTGTGGACTTTAGCTTCTAGGCCTTCAATACGATCATCCCAGCCCCCCTGTATGAGAAGCTCTCCCAGCTGGGCGTGCAGATGGTCCACCGACTTCCTGATGAACAGGAAGCAGCACGTAAGACTGGGGAAGCATGTTACAGACTCCCGGACCATCAGCACCGGAGCTGCGCAGGGCGGTATCTTCTCTCCATACTTCTTCTCCCTGTACACACCAACAGCTGCAGCACCACCTTCCCCCAACACCCTGGGTGACTCTCCAGTCAACACTGTGCAGTCCTTTTGATTCCTGGAGTCCATCATCAGCCGGGACCTGAAATGGGAGCTGGACATCAGAGCTCTCACCAAGAAGGCACAACAGAGGATGTACTTCGTGCGGCAGCGGAAGAAATTCAAAATGCCGAAAGGAAAAATGGTGCCCTTCTACACCTCCACCCTCAAGTCCATCTTCACCTACTGCTAAAACAGAGTTTATATCTAACCTTGTCACAAATAATAGTCATAGGCCTCAGGTTATCTTCAATACCTTCAACTCGTAGTCTGCCGTCACCCACACTCTGTGAAAACTTTTTAAAATTTTCACTGACAAGATTTCTGCTCATAGGTCTTCACCCACTTCCATGACCATGGACCCCTCTCTCTCCTCCTCCTTTGTCCCCAGCTGTCCTTGATCACTTTGAATCGGTATCTCTCTCCTCACTGTCAGAGGTATCTCTCTCCTCACTGTCAGAGGTATCTCTCTCCTCACTGTCAGAGGTATCTCTCTCCTCACTGTCAGAGGTATCTCTCTCCTCACTGTCAGGTGGCTCGTCGACAGTTGGAGCAAAAACCAAAAATAATGGGGGACGGGGGAACGGTTCCCGATTCAGTAGGTCACGGGTTGGCTTGGTTCCAGCGTTAAAACTCGTTATATAAGGATTTTTCAAAATGTCTATGGAGAAAATGAATGGGGAAACTCACCTCCGGGCCAAGAAATGTCACCTGAGTGTTCAGCTCTCTTCCGACCTCGACGACCGTTCAATTTCGAGTTCCGAGGTGTCTTGAACGCAGTATTGGACCCGCCCCAACCGATTATGAGAGCCAGTCCGCCCCGCCCACCACGCCAAAATATGCGCTAATGCCGAACCCGACCCAGCGGGCCCGCAAACTGCCAATTTCATGCATTACGGCCGCGCGCGCGAGCAGCCTGCTGGTTGCTGCTTCCATCACACGAGCAGCTGAGCTGAAGGTGCTCACAGGACTGTGCTTGTTGCTGGAACAGACAGCAGCACTCTCGCCAGCATGGACAGGAGAGGGCATGTGGTGGTGTGGTGATCCCTCCAAAAGACAAGGACGTGATGTCCTCCTGGCACTCGTCAACACCGAAGTGTGCCTGCAGGTAACGCTGCAGGCTACTAGCTAGCTCGATTAGGTCCGCTGTCTCTGTGTGAGTGTGTATGTGTGTGAGAGAGAGAGAGCGAGAGAGAGAGAGAGAGTATCATGATAGTGTCATATCGTGAGTTACTCTGCGATGCCCACCCCTAAACCACGGGTTGTGGGTCGACCCGCGCATCACTAATATACAGGCACACATAAAGCAAACATGCACATAGCGACTTATCAATAACTTTAACTGTACTAACATGACACTACGCTTTCATTTCTTTGCTCCTCTTGCACATTTTGTACCACCACAGACATAGCAGATTCACTTCAGCCCAGTCGCTGTTTGTGTGTGTATGTGTGTGTGTGTGCGTGTGTGTGTGTGGCGCGCGTGTGTGTCCGTGCGCGTGTGTCCGTGCGTGGGTGCGCATGTTTTTAAGGAAGCTTCCGTCTTGCTGGGAGCCGCCCTAGAGGATATAAAGACACTGGCAATGCTGACACAACAGAACAGACATACACAATACTCTGACAATATAACAAAGTACTGCAGAAAAAAACTCATAAACATAAAACCAACACTTTGCCAAGGTGTATTCAATTTATATCATCTCTACTATAAAGCAAGGAATCTCTGTTTGTTTGTCTGTCTGTCTGTCTGCCTGTCTGTCTGTGTGTGTGTCTCCGCATAGCATGGTGTAATTTGGACACGCGACACATTTGGATTGGATATGAATCAACTTTGAATCAACAAGTAAACGGCACTTTGTGCAGCAGTGGGGCGAACGGGCACTGCACTGGTCTTAGTAATAGCAAGATAATACAAAAGATTTCAAAAGGTGACCTTACAGTACGTGCAAAGTCGCTCCAAATCGCACTCTGACTCATTCTCATGACTTTGTGTCCGTGTGTCTCTGTCAGACTCTGCGAGCCGCGGGGAAAACCTACATGATCTTCTTTGTGCTGGTGATCTTTGTGGGCTCCTTCTACCTGGTGAATCTCATCTTGGCTGTGGTGGCCATGGCTTATGAAGAGCAGAACCAGGCCACCATCGAGGAGGCGGAGCAGAAAGAGGCCGAGTTCAAGGCCATGCTGGAGCTGATCAAGAAGCAGCAGGAGGAGACTCAGGTCAGTCTCTCACACATACTGTACAGCACACACACACATACTGTACAGTACAGCACACACACACACACACACACACACACACACACACACACACACACACACACACACACACACACACACACACACATACTGTACAGCACACACACACACACACACACACACACATACGGTACAGCACACACACACATACTGTACAGCACACACACACACACACACACACACACACACACACACATACTGTACAGCACACACACACACACACACACACACACACAAATACTGTACAGCACACACACACATACTGTACAGCACACACACACACACACACACACACACACACACACACACACACACACTGTACAGCACACAGACACACACACACACACACACACACACACACACATACTGTACAGCATACACACATACTGTACAGCACACACACACACACACACACACACACACACACACACACACACACACTGTACATCACACACACATACTGTACAGCACACACACACACACACACACACACACACACACACACACACACACATACTGTACAGCATACACACATACTGTACAGCACACACACACACACACACACACACACACACACACACACACACTGTACATCACACACACATACTGTACAGCACACACACACACACACACACACACACACACACACATACTGTACAGCATACACACATACTGTACATCACACACACACATACTGTACAGCACACACACATACTGTACAGCACACACACTTGGATCATGTATTTGGGATCTCTCCCACCCCCGGCGCGCCGACCGACCAGAGGAGGCACTAGTGCAGCGACCAGGACACATACCCTTAATCCGGCTTCCCAACCGCAAACATGGCCAATTGTGCCTGTATGGGGGCACGCGGCCAAGCCGGAGGTAACACGGGGGCTCGAACCTGTGACCCTCGTATTGGTAGGCAGGGAATCTACCGCTGCACTGCCCAGATGCCTCCTTATTACACATTATTTTTCATGTTTTCTGGTTACAATGGGCTGATGTTTCTCCACTCCCCCCCCCCCCCCCCCAGGCTGCTGCTATGGCGACATCTGCGGGCACGGTGTCAGAGGCGGCCTTAGAGGATGAAGGAGGACACTTGTCCCGTAGCTCTTCTGAGGTTTCTAAGCTGAGCTCCAAGAGCGCCAAGGAGCGACGCAACCGCAAGAAGAAATGGCGTCAGAAAGAGCAGGAGAAAGAGAAGGGCGACAGCGAGAAGGTCGTCAAGTCCGAGTCGGACGATGGCAGCAAGAGAAGCACCATCCGTTTCCCAGGCAGCCGTCTGGGGAGGAAGACGTCCATCATGAACCAGGTAAAAACCTGCTGTTTGACTGGGCAGTCAGAAGAAACGACTACAATCGGCTTGGTTTTATATGAGATCGACTTCCGCCTCATTAGATTCAGATTCTCAGTCTCTCTCAACTAGAGGAGGAACTTACATCCAACTGTCGTTCAAACTGGGTGGAAACAATTTGTGAGTAAAAAAAATATGCATCGCAGAACAAATCCAGAGTCTTTAGGGCAGCCCATCATACAGAAGGGGGTCGTGACATGTAGAAGTTGTGTGCTTGTAAACTGACGAGCTACGTGGCCTGATAATATAATGGGACGTTATGTTGTGTGTGTAATGTCTGTGTGTGTGTTTGGCTTTTATTTGAATTATTGCGCTGTAGATGAGATTATACATTTGATTGTTTTTAATTCAATTCTGTTTTATTCACAATTACTCAGCTCTTATGGCCTTCTTTACGGATAGACGGCCAAATACAACATACATAACAAGGAAAAGATAATTAATCAAATCATGTTAGCTGTAATTAAAATTTCACTGTAAACTGTGAATATTCTTGTTACTTCATACTGCAAAGATGCAGTGCTCATGCTAGACTTGTAACAGAAAATGATTGATCATGATTACAAAGAAAACCCTTCTCCATCTCCGTTTAAGTCTTCTTCTGTGCCAAATAGGAGTTAAGATTCATATTCTGACTCATAGTTTAAGGGGAGACGACCATGAAAGGCTCATTGTATGTCACAAAACAGCCAATAATGTTTTGTATTGTAGGCAGAGAAAGGCGATATTTCACAGGTCTACTCACTGTATTATCAGAAATATATGAAACTTGGTCTTGTCAATGTGCCCTCATCTGATGTAAGCATTTTGCTTGAGATGATCTCTCTGTCCCATATAGACTGTATAATAAATATGGACATAGCCACCGTGACATCACACATTGGTTTGTGAACTCACAATATGAAGCCTCGAGCCCCATTTTGACCGTCGCCATCTTGGCTATTTGGAGCCAGGAGCAGCCAGCAGCGGGACCAGGACTTTCCCACAGAACCGCCTGCTATCGGTCCACAATCGACGAGCTGCGACCACTGGACATGCCACCTGTTAACCCATTGATACCTGATGCAGCATTTGCGTGTATATCCCTCATTTGTGTGCGTATCCCTTTAAGACCGCGAACCGCGTTAACGCGGTTCGCGGTCTTAAAGGGATACGCACACAAATGCTGCATCAGGTATCAATGGGTTAATCACACCCCAAAGCATAGTGTCATTTATCGTCCATTTGACTCTAGATGGGGCCATCATTTACAAAATGAACATCACGCTGTGTGTTGAAGAAGACTTGAAACTAGGGATTGAGACCATGAACTCATTAGGAAAGTGTTTCCGGAGGTCATAAATCAAGTCGAGAAGTCGAGTCATTATCCCATTGACTTCCGTGTAATCTGACTTCTTTTTGCAGCCAGTGGAGTCGCCCCCTGCTGGCCATTAGAAAGAATGCAGGTTTAAGGCACTTCCGCATTTTGCTTCATTTTTCACGAACGGCGCTACCCCCTTACTCTGTCTTCTGATTATTCCCTGTCCAGTGTCCACCTTTTACACATCTGTGCACATCTCTCTCTCTCTCTCTCCCTCTCCCTCTCTCTCTCTCTCTCTCTCTCTCTCCCTCCCCAAGTCACTGCTCAGCATCCCCGGCTCGCCCTTCATGTCGCGCCACAACAGCCGCAGCAGCATCTTCAGCTTCAAAGGCCGCAACAAGGACGTGGGCTCGGAGAACGAGTTCGCCGACGACGAGCACAGCACGGTGGAGGAGAGCGAGGACCGCCGGGGCTCCCTGTTCATCCCCTACCGCCGCAACAGCTACAGCGGCTACAGCCAGGGCTCCTCCCGCATCCACCCGCTGGCGCCCCACTCTGGCGGGAAGAGGAACAGCACGGTGGACTGCAACGGCGTGGTGTCCCTCATCGGCCCCGGGCCCGGCGGACGGCTTCTGCCTGAGGTGAAAATAGATAAGGCAGCCACTGATGACAGTGTAAGGACGTCCGTGAGACACCGATACAGTCTAGGCATGATGGTGGTGCCCCCCCCCCCCCCCCTCCCTCCCGGTCTCTGCAGCATCTCCTTCTCCCTTTGTCCCTATTCCTACTTTCTCCTGCTCTGAACGCAGTACCCCCCTTCCCCTCCTGGTGTCTGAATATCTATTATTTCCAGTCCCTCGTTACTTACTAGATTCTGTCTTTGTTTTTTTTTCATCGTATACTGCTACTCACACTGCCTCCCCGGATCTAACACCGTTTCTTGCTGCCCCTTTTTTCAACAGCTCTCTACAAGGCACTGATCTTCCACCAGTCGAAATCTTAATCACTCAGTCAGCGTCTTAACCAGCGTCATGATTATTATTCCAGTGTTTTAATAACTGACAAGAAGTCCATACAGTAGCAGCCTTCCTTAATTCCCCTTACAACTTACCACCAAATTAGCCCCTATATTGCCTTGACTGCATTCTCATCCAAAACAAGACTACGAGCCATATCTCACGTCCAGTGCAAAGTGCAAGGGCAACATCTTTGCTAGTTTCTAGCGCTCAAAATCTCCCTTTTCTCTCTTTCTTTGAATGACCACCGGCTCGCTGGAACACGTCATTTGATGTACTGACCCAGTGGTCATGTGATGTACTGACCCAGTGGTCATGTGATGTACTGACCCAGTGGTCATGTGATGTACTGACCCAGTGGTCATTTGATGTACTGACCCAGTGGTCATTCAAAGGGGGGAGAAAGGGAGATTTTGAGTGCTAGAAACTAGCAAAGAGTTTGCACTTGCCCTTGCACTTGGGCGTAAGATATGACCCGTATTTTACAGGGGAACAACGAACAAACATTTCTCTCTCTCCTCCTCTTCTCTACGACACCCCCCCCCCCCTCTCTCTCTCTCTCTCTCCCCCCTCTCTCTCTTTCTCTCTCGTCCACTTGTCCTCTTGTATTCTCTGCTCCTGAGCCACTGGGTGGTGCAAGAACAAACCTGACCCCCCCCCCCCCCCTCCTCCTCTATAACAGCATTCTTCGTCATCCTAGCTAGCATGGTGGACACGCCCCTTTTATTCTCAACCTACTCGAATGACTTTGACCTTTCTTACTTCTCTCCAAATCTAGCATGGTGTAGCAGCGAATGAAATGTCTTGAAATCTCCTATGTTCTTATTTGATGTGCATGCCAGTGCATGCGGTCTTAATGGTGTTTAGTCATGGAGTGTGTGGATTATAATGTAACGTATGATATGGCTGCAGAAAGTGTTGAAAGAGGAGAAGACGGGTAATTTGGGGTTACTGAAGATTGTAAAGAAAAAAAGATTTGATGATCTGATGTGAAAAGCTGCATTTATCATAGCCAATCCTCTGAGCAGGGTGGGCTACAGTGGTTAGCGTAATGTTTTGTGTGTTTTTGGTGTGAACTGTGTGTGCTGCCTCTGACTGACACTGTGTTTTTTTTTCTCTGAGCACAGACCACAGAGGTGGAGGTGAAGAAGAAGCACTCTGGCTCTCTCATGGTGTCTGTAGATCAGCTCAACTCCTCCTTCAGAGAGAAGGACCATGTCAAGAGTCAGATGAGCGTGGTCACCAACACACTGATGGAGGGTACAGACCACCCTCCTACAGCATTACAGATTTCATCCAGCCCATTATGTTGCACACCTGATAAAGCATTGTTGTTACGGCAGCATTGTTTTAACGTGTTGGAGGGACAAACGGAACCAAAAAAAAACATGATTTATTTATTAATTTCTCAAACATATTTTAAGATGTCTCCCACTTACTGGTCAGAATCAGTAGTACTGTAGGAAGCCTGTATTTCTTCTGAATATTTATCTTTTGATCAGAACCATCATTTTAATTATTGCCTGGGTCCAGACCTTCAAATCCGCCCACTCCACCGAGTCGAGTTTTGGCTGCATGGAATGGATATAGGAAATGGAGCGCAACGAGTTGACAATTCAGTCTGATATCAGGCTATTTTAATTACATAATCATTAATTAAATATAATTATCTTCTGTCATCCTTAATTGCTTTTTCTCACCGTGTCCTTTTCGTCCACTTTCCTCTCCTCTCCTGTCTCCCCCTCCTCCTGCAGAGTTGGAGGAGTCTCAGAGGAAGTGCCCGCCCTTCTGGTATAAGTTTGCCAACACCTGCCTGATCTGGGAGTGCTTCCCCCTATGGCTGAAGATCAAGCACATCCTCTACCTGATTGTCATGGACCCGTTTGTTGACCTGGCCATCACCATCTGCATTGTCCTCAACACCCTCTTCATGGCCATGGAGCACTACCCCATGACGCCTCACTTTGAGGGGGTGCTGTCTGTGGGCAACCTGGTGAGCCACTGCAGCTCTTTCTGTTTGTGCTCTTTGGCTTCTCTTGTCATTTATAGCTCCGCAACATTCTTGTTAGTCCACATGTATCTCGCAATCAGTGTAATGTAGTTCAATCAGGAGAGACTAGAGACCAGTGAATAAATAAAATAATATTTATTACAATAGCAAATAAATGATGCATTACAGAAAATATGATAAGAATTAGGGATTGTTAATAGTCTTTGGCGCTTAGACACCACAGGGAGATATTGAGATAGAGCTGCAGCAGCCAGATAGATCCCCCTGTAGAGTCTAGATGCTGGTGGGGGTGATGGTGATGCCTCTCCTTCCGACTGATTAGACTTCGTCGTGACATCTCCATTCACTCCAATGGACCAGTTTTTTACTCTCAAGAGTTCCAGGAAGTAAGGTTCTGGATTAAGCAGCACTGTCGAGTTGCAATGAACAGTTTGTGTTGTACTTTGAAATTATTGTTTTTTTAAGAATCAAATTGTACATTATCAGCTTTATTTTAGCATCCAAAAGTAGCGCGAGACCCCTTCCTGGCTGTTCATTGGCTAATGAGTCACGCATTTTAGACCTCCGCTGATGCCACTCTCTTACTAGATTGCTCTGGGTGAGAGGTGATGAGAGACGCTATGCTATTGGTTAAATAAGACCAGGAGGCAAACAGCTGATTATTCAATTGAAGCCCGGAAGTTGACAGGCTATTTTGAGTGTGTGAGCAGAGGTGGTGGAGAAATAAGAAGTGAACTGAGGAAGTGTAAAGTACAGATTATAGTCTTCCTGACCGAACCTCCGTCAGAACGTCATGAGTAGTGTGCAATGTAGTAGTAATAAAAATTACTTTAATTATCACTTGTAATTAGTTACGTTACTCATTACTTTAATATTACTTTCGCTACGTTACGCTTTCGCTAAGTGACGTACAACCTGCTTAGCCAGCTCCTTTTGGAAGCATAATTTACCTTACAAGAGGAGTCAACAATCAGACAAACTGCATACCTTTTATTTATTTGCCTACCTAGGGCAAAAAACTAATCACCTTCTGGCAACGCAGAGGTCTCGCATAGCCCAGACTTTGTTTTAGTGCTCTGCCAGTGCTGGAGAAAGTCACGCAGTAACTTGAAGTTTTTTAATTTAGTAACTGTCATATAATTACTTTTGGAGATTGTAGTCCCTTACATTACTAGTTACTGGGAAAAGTCATAAAATTGCAGTAATTAAATTAGATTGCAAAAGGTTTGCAATCCCTCTGAAGAGTTGGAGAAGTGCTGTAGGTTCGTTCGCTTTGTCCCACGAACATAACCTCAAACCAATACACCAACGCATCGTTGGGCATGTGCACTCACTGGCGTGCCACACACACACACACACACACACACACACACACACACACACACACACACACACACACACACACACAGTCTCATTAAAGATTCAGTTCAATTTTAATGCAGCCAGGCAGCCTGCTCCCCATACTTTCATCAGGTCTCTTTTCCGCTTTAGCTTAACATGCTCTCCCCCAGCCCTCTCTCTCTCCCTCAGCCCTCTCTCTCTCTCACTCAGCCCTCTCTCTCTCACTCAGCCCTCTCTCTCTCTCCCTTCCTCAGCCCAGGGCCGCGGGAAGTAGGGGTGCTGCAGGTGCTGCAGCACCCCCTAGATTTTTTCCAAAATTTTTTTTTTTTTCTTTTTTCTTTTTTTTTTACAAATGTAATTAAAAATATTTTGCAGTGCACTATGTTCCTTTCTTGTTTAAGAATGTTTCGGGAAATGAAAATGTAGCCTATTTAAATAGAATTATCAACAACAATCAAGGAAGTTACAGAGCTATAGCTATAGAGAAGAAGAAGAAGCGCGCATGCACGCACATGTTGTGTTGAACCAACCAACAACCAATACGAATTGTTTAATCTGGCAATAAAGAAATGTGAACTTGACATGCTATTTTAATAGCCTACTCAAATATGCACCTCCCACTATACAGCAAAGAGAGGAGTAAATGTTTCTTGATATATGCCATTCAGATCAGAATAATTAATCATTAAGTTTGCTGATAATATTTCTATCATGTTAAGTCTGTGTCATGTTAACTGGTGTATTCAAATAGGGAGATATAGAGCATTATCATCATGCTATATATCTCCCTCTTTGCTCTGAATGAGTGAGAAAAGGAGAAAATACTGAATAATTACATCACAACAGTATCCTAATGTTAATTTAAAATGAGATATTCCTCTAAATATGGCAAAAAAATGTAAAAACAAACGTCACATTTTTTTGAGAGTCCCTTCCTCCCAGCACCCCCTGCTTAAAGTGACTTCCAGCGGCCCTGCTCAGCCCTCTCTCTCTCCCCCAGCCCTCTCTCTCTCCCTCAGCCCTCTCTCTCTCCCTCAACCCTCTCTCTCTCACTCAGCCCTCTCTCTCTCACTCAGCCCTCTCTCTCTCACTCAGCCCTCTCTCTCTCACTCAGCCCTCTCTCTCTCTCTCTCTCTCCCTCCCTCAGCCCTCTCTCTCTCTCCCTCCCTCAGCCCTCTCTCTCTCTCCCTCCCTCAGCCCTCTCTCTCTCTCTCTCCCTCAGCCCTCTCTCTCTCACTCAGCCCTCTCTCTCTCTCTCTCTCTCCCTCCCTCAGCCCTCTCTCTCTCTCCCTCCCTCAGCCCTCTCTCTCTCTCCCTCCCTCAGCCCTCTCTCTCTCTCCCTCCCTCAGCCCTCTCTCTCTCTCCCTCCCTCAGCCCTCTCTCTCTCTCTCTCACTCAGCCCTCTCTCTCTCACTCAACCCTCTCTCTCTCACTCAGCCCTCTCTCTCTCACTCAGCCCTCTCTCTCTCACTCAGCCCTCTCTCTCTCACTCAGCCCTCTCTCTCTCTCTCTCTCTCCCTCCCTCAGCCCTCTCTCTCTCTCCCTCCCTCAGCCCTCTCTCTCTCTCCCTCCCTCAGCCCTCTCTCTCTCTCCCTCCCTCAGCCCTCTCTCTCTCTCTCTCCCTCAGCCCTCTCTCTCTCAGCCCTCTCTCTCTCACTCAGCCCTCTCTCTCTCACTCAACCCTCTCTCTCTCACTCAGCCCTCTCTCTCTCACTCAGCCCTCTCTCTCTCTCCCTCCCTCCCTCAGCCCTCTCTCTCTCTCCCTCCCTCAGCCCTCTCTCTCTCTCCCTCCCTCAGCCCTCTCTCTCTCTCCCTCCCTCAGCCCTCTCTCTCTCTCTCTCCCTCAGCCCTCTCTCGCTCAGCCCTCTCTCTCTCCCTCAGCCCCCCTCTCAGCCCTCTCTCTCTCTCCCTCCCTCAGCCCTCTCTCTCTCTCCCTCCCTCAGCCCTCTCTCTCTCTCCCTCCCTCAGCCCTCTCTCTCTCTCCCTCCCTCAGCCCTCTCTCTCTCTCTCTCCCTCAGCCCTCTCTCGCTCAGCCCTCTCTCTCTCCCTCAGCCCCCCTCTCAGCCCTCTCTCTCTCTCCCTTCCTCAGCCCTCTCTCTCTCCCTCAGCCCTCTCAATTTGTGAGCTTTTATTTTTTTGCAGTAAAATTGCTGGAACTGGCAAAAATTGCAAGTTGACAGGGGAAAAAAATCTATTTTTCCCTAACCACTACCGCAACTTTGCTCAAAAATTGCAATGGAATTTGCAAAGTTTTATGTGATTTTTTTTTTGCGGTCAAATTGCGGGAACTGGCAAAAATTGCAAGTTGAGGAACCTGTTTTTTTCTATTTCTGCTGAGAAATCAGGGGGATTTTTAAAAATTGCAAGCCCCCGCAACTAGTAGTAGAGATTGGTTGAATTTGCATTCATTATTGCGATCGCAAAATCACAATTTCCTGGAGGGACTGACTGATGTACAGCAGACGCTTTGGTTTGTCTGTGCTCTGCCCTTGCTCTCAGATATCACTGTGACACAGCTGTGACCATTCAGTGTCTGAGGTCAGAGGAATTGGCGTGGTGTCAGTGTCGAGACAGGAAATGAGGTCACAGGGATTATTGGCATGTTGTCAGGGGTGGAACAGGAAGTGATGGTGCAGCATGAATCATTGGGTGTTCTCGGCAGTGATGATTAGGTATTGGGTGGGAGATATGGGGATGGCTCATAAAGTCCTACTATGCCGCTGCTCCGTGACCTTGCCCTGTCAGGAGAGTCCTCACTCAATCCATTTTTAATCAGCACTACTACATCAAACAAAATGCCATGTAAGCAAGCCAGCTTTTTCCACTCTGCACTCCATTTTCCTCCAAGACTCCTGGAACAAGGAACAGATCTGTTCTTTGTTTTGTTTTGCTTTTGTTTTTACATCTTTTCAAAGTTTTGAAAAACACACTTTTGACATCTCCTCCTTGACCGTTTGGCCGATCACCGCAAATTTGATTTTTTTCCTGTAGCATCGACAGACCTATCTCATTAAAAGGTTGCTGATATCTACTGTCATTTTGAAGATATGAATTTTTAAATTTGTTAAGTTAAGTGTCAGCTAAATTGTCTTCATGACCGATTATCGAATCATCACGAACCTAATATGGAACATGTTCCAATATCATAAATGACCATTCCTACCAGATTTTGCGCGATTCAACCAAAAGGGGGCACCGCAAACGCTAAATATGGCCGTGGCCTAACGCAAAAAAGTCCGTAACTCCACACCCG
The DNA here is from genome assembly GCF_964638095.1 of Poromitra crassiceps. Taxonomy (NCBI): domain Eukaryota; kingdom Metazoa; phylum Chordata; class Actinopteri; order Beryciformes; family Melamphaidae; genus Poromitra; species Poromitra crassiceps. Next base: position 1,630,571 of record NC_139650.1, read on the forward strand.
TGTTCAATGATCACAAAATGAAGGGATACATTCAGACCCTGTGCTCAGAACCATTGACACTTTTTTCGCGACATCAGTACCGTTCAGAAAAGGCCTGAACCTCTCTCTTTGCCGCAATATTAAAGTTACGCTATAATCTCAAAGATTTCAGTTTCTTTCTCTTTGGCGGCACCTATGGCAATGAGGGGTAATTGCAGGTGACATCCAAACTTGCATTATGAGACATTAGTCAGTTTATTTGGCCATAGTAACCACCCGCAATGCTAGCAGATTAAAAAAGTAGCTTGTTATCCTACTTCACACCAGAGTTGTTGTGGAACCTACAGGGTAGTTGAAGAGCGAGTCTATTGAGTTAGTTCTCTGGGGTGTCACCACACACACCAAGTGCATAAATGCTGCAATACTGCACATCCAAATGCTTCCACCAATGGGCCATGAACTCAATCACCATTGTGTTAACCCAGTCTGCGATAGATAGTGACTTAACAGACATTTATTTACATGAAAATCTGTGAGATTATCACTTTAATTATTCTTGTTCTGCTTGTATTATGTTTGGGGGAAAATAAAGTGCATATTATAAATCAATATTGATGATATCCCACAGGTTTTCACTGGGATCTTCGCTGTGGAGATGTTTGTCAAACTGATGGCCATGGACCCCTTCTACTACTTCCAGGAGGGCTGGAACTGTTTTGATAGCTTCATCGTGACTCTGAGTTTAGTTGAGCTGGCATTGGCTGACGTGGAAGGCCTGTCTGTGCTCAGGTCATTCAGATTGGTAAGTGGACGTGTGATGTAGAACTACAATAATCTGCATCTTATAGAGAGGCAAAGTGACCGCCTACTTCTTGCTTCAGCACTGTACCAGAGATTTTCACACGCCATTTATTTTCCCATGGACATTTCGTAAAATGCTTCTAAAAATAGTTTTACTTTGTCAAACCAAACGGTTCAGCTATATTTAGAATCGAGAGAGACCATAGAACATTTCACTCTGACCAAAACCACAGAAAAAATATTTTCTTTAAATCCGCGATTTTTCTTTTTTTTTAATATTTTTATTTGGTTTTTCTGATTTCTGACTGAAAATCTAGTTGACTTGTCGCCATTGGTTATTACTGAACATGTTGGACTAGCATATATAAGCTTTACCCAGGATATGAAAAATCTGCGATTTTTTAATATTTTGGTCCCAGTGAAATGTTATGTGGTCTCTCCTGTTTGTAAATATATCTGAACCGGTATGGTTTGACCAAGTAAAACAATTTTTATAAGCATTTTACCAAGTGTTAATGGGAAAATAAATGGCGGATGAAAATCTCTGGTACAGTGCTGAAGCAGGAAGTGACGTTCCACTTTGGCTCTCTATATCAACAAATCTGTCCCTAACAAATGTACTCATGGAATGGAGGATATATTGACCCAAAACAAGGCTGAGCTGGGCAAGATACAGCTTCTAAAGAAGCATCAGATTTGTAACGATTGACTTGTATCTTGGAATTGTATTGCCCAGTTGATAAAACAGCACTTTTAGCCCCTTTAATGTCAATGTACTGTGCCAGTGCCAGACCAAAGCAATCACATGCTGACAATCAATGCTTTAGCTCCATGTGCACTTCTTCCTAATGTGAAATACAGATTAGATGAGTCAGGGCAATAAAGACCACCTTTATATCACTTTATTGCTATTAATAAGAATAACTGTTTGATAATCCCCGTCTTCCTTTTTCCGCTTTAGCTACGAGTGTTCAAGCTGGCCAAATCGTGGCCCACCCTCAACATGCTGATTAAGATCATCGGTAACTCCGTGGGATCTCTGGGTAATCTGACCCTGGTGCTGGCCATCATCGTCTTCATCTTCGCCGTGGTGGGCATGCAGCTTTTTGGCAAAAGCTACAAGGACTGCGTGTGCAAGATCGCCCAGGACTGCGAGATGCCCCGCTGGCACATGAACGACTTCTTCCACTCCTTCCTGATCGTGTTCCGCGTGCTGTGTGGAGAGTGGATCGAGACCATGTGGGACTGCATGGAGGTGGCGGGCCAGACCATGTGCCTCACCGTCTTCATGACGGTCATGGTCATTGGAAACCTGGTGGTACGAAAAAGAGGACATAGCCATGTATATGCCGCTCGGTGATAGTGATAAATAGGATTTTGCTGATACGGCTGTCTTGGGATGCTCCCTGTAGTGTGCGCATCCTGTAGTGAACCGTCCATCTGCTGCGAGTGCATGGGTTCTAGGCTGTGTCTGGGTTTGTCCCACGGCGCTGGGCCAGTAGGGCCTGCCGGGGTCAGAGGATGACATAGTCAGGACACTCAGTCAGTTACTCATGAATGTTTAGCGAGACCACAGCTAGGGTTTGAGGGGTGGGTGAGGAAGGTAAGGAGGGGGGGTGGGGGGGGCGCATAGCTAGGGAAAGGAAGGTGGTAGAGAGTCTGGATTTGAGGGAGGTGGATGGTGGTGCCATAAAGCTGAATCGCCACACCACTATGTTGTGGACTTAAAGGTTTGTGCTCGTCTACCCTAGGTGCTGAATCTGTTCCTGGCCTTGTTGCTGAGCTCCTTCAGTGCAGATAACCTCGCGGCCACAGATGACGATGGTGAGCCCAACAACCTCCAGCTCGCCATGGCCCGCATTAAGATAGGTATCGCCTGGTTCAAGGTCCACTTTGCGATCGTCGTTGCCATGGTGCTCAAGAAGGTACAGTATAATGATATCATAGATCTCTATGCATGGGACAATTTTCTCAATTGTTAAATAGCTCGTATAATGTTATCCAACTAAATGTGTTTTTAGCCAAGTAGGCCAGCTCCATTTTGACATTGTTGATTTGTCATAAGTATTTGTTTGATACCATTTTGTCACTCTTGACAAGCAGCCGTTGGAGGATGAGCAGAAACCTCTGGATGACATGTACGACTGTGACAAGAAACTCAACTGCATTGCCAACCACACTGGTGTGGACATCAACCGGGAACTGGACTACGTCAAAAACGGCAATGGCACCACCAGTGGCATTGGGAGCAGCGTGGGAAAGTACATGATTGACGAGGACTACATGTCCTTCATCCACAACCCCAATCTGACCGTCTGTGTGCCCATCGCTGTCGGCGAGTCGGACTTTGAGAACCTCAACACGGAGGACTTCAGCAGCGAGTCTGATGTGGAGAACAGTAAAGATGTGAGTAGGGAGGATGTGAGAAGGTGGCGGGAGTGATGTCCTCGCTTGCGATGAAGAGTTTGATATTGGTTTGGGAAAGTTGTGGATATTGCACGATTGAGTGGTGTGTGAGGTCAGGTCTTACTTTGACTTCATGATATTTGGACAGATTGAGATATAGCTAATAGGTATCATTGTAATTTATGTCTATATGGTGAACAGCTTAATATTGTGCAGTAAAAAATATAAATAATGTTTTTGGGACTGCTCTCCTGGAGTATTTTCATAAAAAAAAATTGAGGATTCAGTACCCACATAAATGACAGAGGTTTGAGTGCATTTTTTGCTAAATTGTTTTGAACAGCTTAAAATGTCATGTTTAATAGGATGGGTAGAGCCAAATTCCGATTTTAACACACCCAGTGCCTCCATATAGGTGTGCTTACCATATATATATATATATATATATATATAATATATATAGTTATATAAGGCGGGGCTAGTTTGTGTCCGTGTCAGCAACGTAACGGGGGGAGGGGCTGGGAGGATTACACCGGAAGAAGCGCCCCACGAGGCATCATGGCAGCTAGGGAATAAGGTGGATAGGAATATATTGGCAGGAGTGTGTGTCTGTGTGTTGTGTGTGTGTGTGTGTGTGTGTGTGTGTGTGTGAGTGTGTGTCTGTGTGCTTTGTTCAACAAGAGCTGCCATCATGAGCCCCAAGTGTGTGTGTGCATGTGTGCGGTTGGTGGTGGTGGTGTGTGTGTGTGTGTGTGTGTGTGTGGGGGGGGGGGGGGGGGGGGGGGGTAGTGACACTCCCACACAGATGCATAACCCTGCGGCTAATCTCTATCACCAGACTTCATGTGAATGCCCGCTAAGTCTGTGTTGTGTGTGTATGTGTCTGTTTTTATGTCTCTGTGTGTGCCTGTGTGTGTGTGTGCCTGTGTGTGTGTGTGTGTGTGTGTGTGTGTGTGTGTGTGTGTGTGCCTGTGTGTGTGTGTGTGTGTGTGTGTGTGTGTGTGTGTGTGCGCGCATGTGTCTGTTTTTACGTCTCTGTGTGTCTCTGTGTGTGCCTGTTGTGTGTGTGTGTGTGTGTGTGTGTGTGCCCCTGTGTGTGTTGCACTGTTGCATCTTCTCACCTACTGAGCAGAAGTGGCCCGAGCTGCCTCACTAGAGAGGCTACGCAGACGGTCAGCCGCCCTGAGAGTTCACAGCATCCACAACACACATGAGATCTATAGCATTAGCATTAGCATTAGTGCTGACCCTGCAGATGCGCAGAGACACAGACACTTTTTTTTGCTTCAGTACCCCCTTTCCCTGATTTCTGAATCCAAGTACCCCAACATTTTGCTTAGAAAACTGCAAGAGAAAAGTATAGCATATGATGCAATGAATGAATGATAACCCACCTTTTGAAGAATATAACATTACAAAATAAGTATTTAGCCTGTTAAACCATCCAGATCATGTGAACTCGCACTCGTTTCATTCTACAGATCGATGAAGCCAATGTGAGTTCACGTGATCTGGATCGTTTACCAGGCTTATCAATTAGAGCCTCGATCCCGGGGACATTTATGCCCCTTTCTCTCAAGTACCCCCTGTAGTACCTCTACGTACACCTAGGGGTACACGTACCCCAGTTTGGGAACCACTGGTAGGGTAGTCTGCTGTGCGGATCACCTTGACCTGGTTTGCAGTTGGAAGACAGGAGTGAAGGCAGCATAGCATCGCTACTGTACCTGCAGCAGGTCCTTTTAGTCTGCCGGGCTCCCTCGACCAACCACAAAGCAGACTGCCCCGCACCACAGCCTGCCACACGGGTACGCTGCAGGGATTGGACACAAACAGAGCTGCCATCAGCCAATCAGGGAAGCAGGGATCTGTCTGGTTATGTGGTATAGTAGAGGAGAGCGAGAGTGAGAGTGAACGCGGCGGCCCTTTGCTGACGACTCCAGATGATAAAGTGCAGCATCATTCTCTAGTGAATTGGATTGGCTGAGTGTGTCTGTGTTTGTGTGTCGTGTGAGTGTGAGTGTGCGTGTCGTGTGAGTGTGTCTGTGTTTGCGTGTCGTGTGAGTGTGCGTGTCCTGTGAGTGTGTCTGTGTTTGCGTGTCGTGTGAGTGTGCGTGTCCTGTGAGTGCGTCTGTGTTTGTGTGTCGTGTGAGTGTGTCTGTGTTTGCGTGTTGTGTGAGTGTGCGTGTGCGTGTCCTGTGTGTGTGTGTTTGCGTGTTGTGTGAGTGTGTCTGTGTTTGGGGGTCTTGTGTTAGTGTGTGTATACTGTATTGCAATAAGGCTGCTGTTACGCCAGGGTTTCACCACTTTGTCCCACCTCACATTGACTTATTGTTCAGACTCAAGCATGGTAACATCTAAGAATGTGTGATTTGCATTAATCTTTACTCTACAAGAATTACATTGTGTTGAATAGTCATATAATTCTTAGCGGTGCTTTTTTCTGTTGTTTTAGGAAGACAAACATATTATCTGGTAGGAATCTGATACACTAACAGATTCTGTGTACGCCATTACTTCCTACGTAATGTACTTAAAGTGTCGCTTCAACGAAAAACAATGATTTGAGTTAAGGATCTGATGCCGCCAGTGATCATCAGATCATCAGAACACTTGTAAGTAATACAAGCCGTATGATTCAGTGCCTTCCGATGACATCACTGGCATCAACTTAAATCAACTCTCGCTGTCAAACTAAACGAATGTCTGCAAAACTGTTGACAGTTTTTGGATTGTGTGAGTTGTTTTTCAGTGAAGTGCCCCTTTAATCTGAGCCCCTTGATCACTGAATCTATATTTATGCATATTTAACATTGACCATCACTATTAGTGTAATCAATCACTGGTCAAGGTTAATGACGAGCTGGTCAATGTCTATTAATAATAATACCTCTCCAGGACAGACTGTGGTAGAAACGATAGCTATACTTGCACCTACAGTGCATTGCTAGCGCATGCATCCACCCATAGCAATAAATCATGGCATGCATATAAACCCAAAGGGAGGTGAAGGTAATGGCACTGTAGTGTGCAGTGTCCATGTGCTAGCCTGTGAGCAGCTCAATGGCGAGTTCACGATGTTCAGGGAGAACCTGCGAGGTGAATTGATCTCTCTGGTCCTCTGTGTGTGCTGGCAGGATGACACCAGTTCGTCTGAGGGCAGCACTATAGACATCAAGCCTGATGTGGAGGAGGTGGCGGTGCTGGATGTGGTCGAGGAGTACGTGGACCCAGACGCCTGCTGGACACCGGGTATGTAGCATGTCGCAGTCGGGTCCGAGTCGACTCCCGAGTTCCTGGACTCGTTTTCAGGACTTGTGACTCGACTTGGACTTGAACACTGATGACTCAGACTTGGACTCGGTCTCGAGCATTCATGCATTCTGATTCTGATTTTTTTTTGTAACAGGCCCTAATAATCTGGCATTAGATATTGATCGCTGTATTAAAACCGTGACAGTATTCCATTTTGTGCAATGCTACTAGGCACGTGTGTTCCACCTACATGTGGATTCACGCTCATGTTCAGTAACTCCGGTCTCAGACTCAGGTAATGTGGACTGGGCTCGGGCCTCAACTCAGACTCTCCTTCGGGGACTCGGACTGGAACACCGGCGAGACTCCACTGAGACCCGAGACAGAGCGACATGACTACAACACTGTATTTACTATAGTAATAGTGCTCTGATGGATACAGTACATGTTTGTGTACGGGTAGTATAGTGTGTCCCATGTGTTTCAGCGGTTGGGTTTCTCCTTTGTCACTCAGATTGTATTGCCAAATATCCATGCTGTGATGTGCCCATCACGCACGGCTGGGGGAAGCACTGGTGGTTTCTGAGGAAGACCAGCTACCTGATTGTAGAACACAACTGGTTTGAAACTCTTATCATCTTCATGATCCTGCTCAGCAGTGGAGCACTGGTAAGAAGATACACACACGCGCGCGCACACGCACACACGCACACGCGCGCGCACACACACACACACACACACACACACACACACACACACACACAATATACTACTACTACTACTACTACTACTATAATGATAATAACCTTTATTTATGGATCAGAATTACAAAGTGCTTTATAAATTAAGTAAAATATAAGCAATAAATAAAGTGTGAGCAATAACTAAGAATATAAAGGATTCAAATAAAATGGGAAAATGCATTGAAATAAGAATATGGCTAATTGGCTAATTGGCTATAGGGTTTCCTCCCATTTTCTTGAAAAGTGGAAAAAGGGGAAAAGCTTTTCTTCTGCAGCTGTGCTTCATATGATCGTAGCTAATGGACAGCAAAGTGCTGTAATGCACCAACCTTTCAACCAAAGGAATCCAGCTGAGGTCTGCAGCTTTCTGGGGGGACTGTAGCCAAATAGTGATTCAAAACACTTACAGTATGTGTTGAGCAGTGGACACAGGCAATGGAGAATTGAGGAGCTAAGGGAAGTATCAGTCTGACTGGACAGAAAAGCTGTTCTATCAGCTAGTCCGCCGCCACTACTGTATGGAAAAAAACCTCACACTCCGAAACGGTCCACACGGCACAGGGCATAACCGCAAATGAGACCATCGGCAAGGAGATCGGCAATCTCTGTACCGTTTGTCTAAACGCCTGTGCGCTGGTCAGGTGCACGTCCGTCACGAGTCAACGTCCGTGTGAAACTGGTTGTAATTTTAGTTCCGGCCGGCGAATAAACCAGTGACGTCAACCTTACACAGCAAATAAAGCAGTGACGTCAACCTTATGCAGTAAATAAACCAGAGACGTCAATCTTATGCAGTAAATAAACCAGTGACGTCAACCTTATGCAGTAAATAAACCAGTGACGTCAACCTTATGCAGTAAATAAACCAGTGACGTCAACCTTATGCAGTAAATAAACCAGTGACGTCAACCTTACACAATAAATAAACCAGTGACATCAACCTTATGCAGTAAATAAACCAGTGACGTCAACCTTACACAGCAAATAAACCAGTGACGTCAACCTTATGCAGTAAATAAACCAGAGACGTCAATCTTATGCAGTAAATAAACCAGTGACGTCAACCTTATGCAGTAAATAAACCAGTGACGTCAACCTTATGCAGTAAATAAACCAGAGACGTCAACCTTATGCAGTAAATAAACCAGTGACGTCAATCTTATGCAGTAAATAAACCAGTGACGTCAACCTTATGCAGTAAATAAACCAGTGACGTCAATCTTATGCAGTAAATAAACCAGTGACGTCAACCTTATGCAGTAAATAAACCAGTGACGTCAACCTTATGCAGTAAATAAACCAGTGACGTCAATCTTATGCAGTAAATAAACCAGTGACGTCAACCTTATGCAGTAAATAAACCAGTGACGTCAACCTTATGCAGTAAATAAACCAGTGACGTCAACCTTATGCAGTAAATAAACCAGTGACGTCAATCTTATGCAGTAAATAAACCAGTGACGTCAACCTTATGCAGTAAATAAACCAGTGACGTCAACCTTATGCAGTAAATAAACCAGAGACGTCAACCTTATGCAGTAAATAAACCAGTGATGTCAATCTTATGCAGTAAATAAACCAGTGATGTCAATCTTATGCAGTAAATAAACCAGTGACGTCAACCTTATGCAGTAAATAAACCAGTGACGTCAACCTTATGCAGTAAATAAACCAGAGACGTCAACCTTATGCAGTAAATAAACCAGTGATGTCAATCTTATGCAGTAAATAAACCAGTGATGTCAATCTTATGCAGTAAATAAACCAGTGATGTCAATCTTATGCAGTAAATAAACCAGTGATGTCAATCTTATGCAGTAAATAAACCAGTGATGTCAATCTTATGCAGTAAATAAACCAGTGATGTCAATCTTATGCAGTAAATAAACCAGTGATGTCAATCTTATGCAGTAAATAAACCAGAGACGTCAACCTTATGCAGTAAATAAACCAGTGACGTCAACCTTATGCAGTAAATAAACCAGAGACGTCAACCTTATGCAGTAAATAAACCAGAGACGTCAACCTTATGCAGTAAATAAACCAGTGACGTCAACCTTACACAGCAAATAAACCAGTGACGTCAACCTTATGCAGTAAATAAACCAGAGACGTCAACCTTACGCAGTAAATAAACCAGAGACGTCAACCTTATGCAGTAAATAAACCAGAGACGTCAACCTTATGCAGTAAATAAACCAGAGACGTCAACCTTATGCAGTAAATAAACCAGTGACGTCAACCTTACGCAGTAAATAAACCAGTGACGTCAACCTTACACAGCAAATAAACCAGTGACGTCAACCTTATGCAGTAAATAAACCAGAGACGTCAACCTTATGCAGTAAATAAACCAGTGATGTCAATCTTATGCAGTAAATAAACCAGTGACGTCAACCTTATGCAGTAAATAAACCAGAGACGTCAACCTTACGCAGTAAATAAACCAGAGACGTCAACCTTATGCAGTAAATAAACCAGAGACGTCAACCTTATGCAGTAAATAAACCAGTGACGTCAATCTTATGCAGTAAATAAACCAGAGACGTCAACCTTATGCAGTAAATAAACCAGAGACGTCAACCTTATGCAGTAAATAAACCAGTGACGTCAACCTTATGCAGTAAATAAACCAGTGACGTCAATCTTATGCAGTAAATAAACCAGAGACGTCAACCTTATGCAGTAAATAAACCAGAGACGTCAACCTTATGCAGTAAATAAACCAGAGACGTCAACCTTATGCAGTAAATAAACCAGTGACGTCAATCTTATGCAGTAAATAAACCAGAGACGTCAACCTTATGCAGTAAATAAACCAGAGACGTCAACCTTATGCAGTAAATAAACCAGAGACGTCAACCTTATGCAGTAAATAAGCCAGTGACGTCAATCTTATGCAGTAAATAAACCAGAGACGTCAACCTTATGCAGTAAATAAACCAGAGACGTCAACCTTACGCAGTAAATAAACCAGTGACGTCAACCTTATGCAGTAAATAAACCAGTGACGTCAACCTTATGCAGTAAATAAACCAGAGACGTCAACCTTACGCAGTAAATAAACCAGAGACGTCAACCTTATGCAGTAAATAAGCCAGTGACGTCAACCTTATGCAGTAAATAAACCAGTGACATCAACCTTATGCAGTAAATAAACCAGTGACGTCAACCTTATGCAGTAAATAAACCAGAGACGTCAACCTTACGCAGTAAATAAACCAGAGACGTCAACCTTATGCAGTAAATAAGCCAGTGACGTCAACCTTATGCAGTAAATAAACCAGTGACATCAACCTTACGCAGTAAATAAACCAGAGACGTCAACCTTATGCAGTAAATAAACCAGTGACGTCAATCTTATGCAGTAAATAAACCAGAGACGTCAACCTTATGCAGTAAATAAACCAGAGACGTCAACCTTATGCAGTAAATAAACCAGTGACGTCAACCTTATGCAGTAAATAAACCAGAGACGTCAACCTTATGCAGTAAATAAACCAGAGACGTCAACCTTATGCAGTAAATAAACCAGTGACGTCAATCTTATGCAGTAAATAAACCAGAGACGTCAACCTTATGCAGTAAATAAACCAGAGACGTCAACCTTATGCAGTAAATAAACCAGTGACGTCAACCTTATGCAGTAAATAAACCAGAGACGTCAACCTTATGCAGTAAATAAACCAGTGACGTCAACCTTATGCAGTAAATAAACCAGAGACGTCAACCTTACGCAGTAAATAAACCAGTGACGTCAACCTTATGCAGTAAATAAACCAGTGACATCAACCTTATGCAGTAAATAAACCAGAGACGTCAACCTTATGCAGTAAATAAACCAGTGACGTCAACCTTATGCAGTAAATAAACCAGAGACGTCAACCTTATGCAGTAAATAAACCAGAGACGTCAACCTTATGCAGTAAATAAACCAGAGACGTCAACCTTATGCAGTAAATAAACCAGTGATGTCAACCTTACACAGTAAATAAACCAGTGATGTCAACCTTATGCAGTAAATAAACCAGTGATGTCAACCTTATGCAGTAAATAAACCAGTGACGTCAATCTTACGCAATAAATAAACCAGTGATGTCAACCTTATGCAGTAAATAAACCAGTGATGTCAACCTTATGCAGTAAATAAACCAGAGACGTCAACCTTATGCAGTAAATAAACCAGTGACGTCAACCTTATGCAGTAAATAAACCAGTGATGTCAACCTTACGCAGTAAATAAACCAGTGACGTCAACCTTATGCAGTAAATAAACCAGTGACGTCAACCTTATGCAGTAAATAAACCAGTGATGTCAACCTTACGCAGTAAATAAACCAGTGACGTCAACCTTATGCAGTAAATAAACCAGAGACGTCAACCTTATGCAGTAAATAAACCAGTGACGTCAACCTTATGCAGTAAATAAACCAGTGACGTCAACCTTATGCAGTAAATAAACCAGTGACGTCAACCTTATGCAGTAAATAAACCAGAGACGTCAACCTTATGCAGTAAATAAACCAGAGACGTCAACCTTATGCAGTAAATAAACCAGAGACGTCAACCTTATGCAGTAAATAAACCAGTGACGTCAATCTTACGCAATAAATAAACCAGTGATGTCAACCTTATGCAGTAAATAAACCAGTGATGTCAACCTTATGCAGTAAATAAACCAGAGACGTCAACCTTATGCAGTAAATAAACCAGTGACGTCAACCTTATGCAGTAAATAAACCAGTGATGTCAACCTTACGCAGTAAATAAACCAGTGACGTCAACCTTATGCAGTAAATAAACCAGAGACGTCAACCTTATGCAGTAAATAAACCAGTGACGTCAACCTTACGCAGTAAATAAACCAGTGATGTCAACCTTACGCAGTAAATAAACCAGTGACGTCAACCTTATGCAGTAAATAAACCAGTGACGTCAACCTTATGCAGTAAATAAACCAGAGACGTCAACCTTATGCAGTAAATAAACCAGAGACGTCAACCTTACGCAGTAAATAAGCCAGTGACGTCAATCTTATGCAGTAAATAAACCAGAGACGTCAACCTTATGCAGTAAATAAACCAGTGACGTCAACCTTATGCAGTAAATAAACCAGTGATGTCAACCTTACGCAGTAAATAAACCAGTGACGTCAACCTTATGCAGTAAATAAACCAGAGACGTCAACCTTATGCAGTAAATAAACCAGAGACGTCAACCTTATGCAGTAAATAAACCAGAGACGTCAACCTTATGCAGTAAATAAACCAGTGACGTCAATCTTACGCAATAAATAAACCAGTGATGTCAACCTTATGCAGTAAATAAACCAGTGATGTCAACCTTATGCAGTAAATAAACCAGAGACGTCAACCTTATGCAGTAAATAAACCAGTGACGTCAACCTTATGCAGTAAATAAACCAGTGATGTCAACCTTACGCAGTAAATAAACCAGTGACGTCAACCTTATGCAGTAAATAAACCAGAGACGTCAACCTTATGCAGTAAATAAACCAGTGACGTCAACCTTATGCAGTAAATAAACCAGTGATGTCAACCTTACGCAGTAAATAAACCAGTGACGTCAACCTTATGCAGTAAATAAACCAGTGACGTCAACCTTATGCAGTAAATAAACCAGAGACGTCAACCTTATGCAGTAAATAAACCAGAGACGTCAACCTTACGCAGTAAATAAGCCAGTGACGTCAATCTTATGCAGTAAATAAACCAGAGACGTCAACCTTATGCAGTAAATAAACCAGTGACGTCAACCTTATGCAGTAAATAAACCAGTGATGTCAACCTTACGCAGTAAATAAACCAGTGACGTCAACCTTATGCAGTAAATAAACCAGAGACGTCAACCTTATGCAGTAAATAAACCAGAGACGTCAACCTTACGCAGTAAATAAACCAGAGACGTCAACCTTACGCAGTAAATAAACCAGACGTCAACCTTATGCAGTAAATAAACCAGAGACGTCAACCTTATGCAGTAAATAAACCAGAGACGTCAATCTTATGCAGTAAATAAACCAGTGACGTCAATCTTATGCAGTAAATAAACCAGAGACGTCAACCTTATGCAGTAAATAAACCAGAGACGTCAACCTTATGCAGTAAATAAACCAGACGTCAACCTTATGCAGTAAATAAACCAGAGACGTCAACCTTATGCAGTAAATAAACCAGACGTCAACCTTATGCAGTAAATAAACCAGAGACGTCAACCTTATGCAGTAAATAAACCAGAGACGTCAACCTTATGCAGTAAATAAACCAGAGACGTCAACCTTATGCAGTAAATAAACCAGACGTCAACCTTATGCAGTAAATAAACCAGAGACGTCAACCTTATGCAGTAAATAAACCAGACGTCAACCTTATGCAGTAAATAAACCAGAGACGTCAACCTTATGCAGTAAATAAACCAGAGACGTCAACCTTATGCAGTAAATAAACCAGACGTCAACCTTATGCAGTAAATAAACCAGAGACGTCAACCTTATGCAGTAAATAAACCAGACGTCAACCTTATGCAGTAAATAAACCAGAGACGTCAACCTTATGCAGTAAATAAACCAGACGTCAACCTTACGCAATAAATAAACCAGAGACGTCAACCTTACGCAGTAAATAAACCAGTGACGTCAACCCTACACAGTAAATAAACCAGTGACGTCAACCTTATGCAGTAAATAAACCAGTGACGTCAATCTTATGCAGTAAATAAACCAGAGACGTCAACCTTACGCAATAAATAAACCAGAGACGTCAACCTTACGCAGTAAATAAACCAGAGACGTCAACCTTACGCAGTAAATAAACCAGTGATGTCAATCTTATGCAGTAAATAAACCAGAGACGTCAACCTTACGCAGTAAATAAACCAGTGATGTCAATCTTATGCAGTAAATAAACCAGTGACGTCAATCTTATGCAGTAAATAAACCAGAGACGTCAACCTTACGCAATAAATAAACCAGAGACGTCAACCTTACGCAGTAAATAAACCAGAGACGTCAACCTTACGCAGTAAATAAACCAGTGATGTCAATCTTATGCAGTAAATAAACCAGAGACGTCAACCTTACGCAGTAAATAAACCAGTGACGTCAACCCTACACAGTAAATAAACCAGAGACGTCAACCTTATGCAGTAAATAAACCAGTGACGTCAACCTTACGCAGTAAATAAACCAGTGATGTCAATCTTATGCAGTAAATAAACCAGAGACGTCAACCTTACGCAGTAAATAAACCAGTGATGTCAACCCTACACAGTAAATAAACCAGAGACGTCAACCTTATGCAGTAAATAAACCAGAGACGTCAACCTTATGCAGTAAATAAACCAGAGACGTCAACCTTATGCAGTAAATAAACCAGAGACGTCAACCTTACGCAGTAAATAAACCAGTGACGTCAACCTTATGCAGTAAATAAACCAGTGATGTCAACATTATGCAGTAAATAAACCAGAGACGTCAACCCTACACAGTAAATAAACCAGTGACGTCAACCTTACGCAATAAATAAACCAGAGACGTCAACCTTATGCAGTAAATAAACCAGAGACGTCAACCTTATGCAGTAAATAAACCAGAGACGTCAACCTTATGCAGTAAATAAACCAGTGACGTCAACCTTACGCAATAAATAAAGCAGTGATGTCAACCTTATGCAGTAAATAAACCAGTGACGTCAACCTTATGCAGTAAATAAACCAGAGACGTCAACCTTACGCAGTAAATAAGCCAGTGACGTCAATCTTATGCAGTAAATAAACCAGAGACGTCAACCTTATGCAGTAAATAAACCAGTGACGTCAACCTTACGCAATAAATAAAGCAGTGATGTCAACCTTATGCAGTAAATAAACCAGAGACGTCAACCTTATGCAGTAAATAAACCAGAGACGTCAACCTTATGCAGTAAATAAGCCAGTGACGTCAATCTTATGCAGTAAATAAACCAGAGACGTCAACCTTATGCAGTAAATAAACCAGAGACGTCAACCTTATGCAGTAAATAAACCAGACGTCAACCTTATGCAGTAAATAAACCAGAGACGTCAACCTTATGCAGTAAATAAACCAGACGTCAACCTTATGCAGTAAATAAACCAGAGACGTCAACCTTATGCAGTAAATAAACCAGAGACGTCAACCTTATGCAGTAAATAAACCAGAGACGTCAACCTTATGCAGTAAATAAACCAGACGTCAACCTTATGCAGTAAATAAACCAGAGACGTCAACCTTATGCAGTAAATAAACCAGACGTCAACCTTATGCAGTAAATAAACCAGAGACGTCAACCTTATGCAGTAAATAAACCAGTGACGTCAACCTTACGCAGTAAATAAACCAGTGACGTCAACCTTATGCAGTAAATAAACCAGTGATGTCAACCTTACGCAGTAAATAAACCAGTGACGTCAACCTTACGCAGTAAATAAACCAGTGACGTCAACCTTACGCAATAAATAAACCAGAGACGTCAACCTTACGCAATAAATAAACCAGAGACGTCAACCTTATGCAGTAAATAAACCAGTGACGTCAACCTTATGCAGTAAATAAACCAGTGACGTCAACCTTACGCAGTAAATAAACCAGTGACGTCAACCTTACGCAGTAAATAAACCAGTGACGTCAACCTTACGCAGTAAATAAACCAGTGACGTCAACCTTATGCAGTAAATAAACCAGTGATGTCAACCTTACGCAGTAAATAAACCATTGACGTCAACCTTATGCAGTAAATAAACCAGTGACGTCAACCTTACGCAGTAAATAAACCAGTGACATCAACCTTATGCAGTAAATAAACCAGTGATGTCAACCTTACGCAATAAATAAACCAGTGATGTCAACCTTACGCAGTAAATAAACCAGTGACGTCAACCTTATGCAGTAAATAAACCAGTGATGTCAACCTTATGCAGTAAATAAACCAGTGATGTCAACCTTACGCAGTAAATAAACCAGTGATGTCAACCTTATGCAGTAAATAAACCAGTGATGTCAACCTTACGCAGTAAATAAACCAGTGATGTCAACCTTACGCAATAAATAAACCAGTGATGTCAACCTTACGCAGTAAATAAACCAGTGATGTCAACCTTACGCAATAAATAAACCAGTGATGTCAACCTTACGCAGTAAATAAACCAGTGACGTCAACCTTATGCAGTAAATAAACCAGTGATGTCAACCTTACGCAACAAATAAACCAGTGATGTCAACCTTACGCAGTAAATAAACCAGTGATGTCAACCTTACGCAGTAAATAAACCAGTGACGTCAACCTTACGCAGTAAATAAACCAGTGATGTCAACCTTACGCAGTAAATAAACCAGTGACGTCAACCTTACGCAATAAATAAACCAGTGATGTCAACCTTACGCAATAAATAAACCAGTGACGTCAACCTTATGCAGTAAATAAACCAGTGACGTCAACCTTACGCAGTAAATAAACCAGTGACGTCAACCTTACGCAGTAAATAAACCAGTGACGTCAACCTTACGCAGTAAATAAACCAGTGATGTCAACCTTACGCAGTAAATAAACCAGTGACGTCAACCTTATGCAGTAAATAAACCAGTGACGTCAACCTTACGCAGTAAATAAACCAGTGACGTCAACCTTACGCAATAAATAAACCAGTGACGTCAACCTTACGCAGTAAATAAACCAGTGATGTCAACCTTACGCAGTAAATAAACCAGTGATGTCAACCTTATGCAGTAAATAAACCAGTGATGTCAACCTTATGCAGTAAATAAACCAGTGATGTCAACCTTATGCAGTAAATAAACCAGTGATGTCAACCTTACGCAATAAATAAACCAGTGATGTCAACCTTATGCAGTAAATAAACCAGTGATGTCAACCTTACGCAGTAAATAAACCAGTGACGTCAACCTTACGCAGTAAATAAACCAGTGACGTCAACCTTACGCAATAAATAAACCAGTGACATCAACCTTACGCAGTAAATAAACCAGTGACGTCAACCTTACGCAATAAATAAACCAGTGACGTCAACCTTACGCAGTAAATAAACCAGTGATGTCAACCTTACGCAATAAATAAACCAGTGATGTCAACCTTATGCAGTAAATAAACCAGTGATGTCAACCTTACGCAGTAAATAAACCAGTGACGTCAACCTTACGCAGTAAATAAACCAGTGACGTCAACCTTACGCAGTAAATAAACCAGTGATGTCAACCTTACGCAATAAATAAACCAGTGATGTCAACCTTATGCAGTAAATAAACCAGTGATGTCAACCTTATGCAGTAAATAAACCAGTGATGTCAACCTTACGCAATAAATAAACCAGTGATGTCAACCTTATGCAGTAAATAAACCAGTGATGTCAACCTTACGCAATAAATAAACCAGTGATGTCAACCTTATGCAGTAAATAAACCAGTGACGTCAACCTTACGCAGTAAATAAACCAGTGACGTCAACCTTACGCAATAAATAAACCAGTGATGTCAACCTTACGCAATAAATAAACCAGTGACGTCAACCTTACGCAATAAATAAACCAGTGATGTCAACCTTACGCAATAAATAAACCAGTGACGTCAACCTTACGCAATAAATAAACCAGTGATGTCAACCTTATGCAGTAAATAAACCAGTGATGTCAACCTTACGCAGTAAATAAACCAGTGACGTCAACCTAAGCACACTCCCCAAGTTTGAAGTCGATCCAACAATTTTTTTTTTTTAATAATAACAATAATCGATAAAAATTCCACATGATCGATTCCATTCCTTAACGATCAATTATCGATTTTCGATAACTGATGAACATCCCTAGTGTGTGTGTGAGAGAGCGAGAGAGACACAGCGTCTGCGTCGAAACTTGGACTCAACACTGGACTCTGTGTGTGTGTCTCTGTGCCATGGTCTGTGTGGGACAAGCAGAGGCAGAGCAGAGTCTGTGCTGCTGTGCTGGTCGCTCCGCCCACTGCAAGAGCTGTGGCTCGTTTTATGTTCAGGCGGGCGGGGCAGAATTTAACACATTTATTAATAATAATTATTATTAGTATTGTCCAAACTGCACAAAAGCAGTGCTCTGCTCTCAGTCCACCTGCGCTAAATGCACTCCCCGAGTTCCAAGTCAATCAGACCAACGGTTCTCGAGATACGTGAAGGAGAGAGAGAGCGAGAGAGAGAGAGAGAGAGACACTGCTGTCATTATAGTGTAGATGTAAGGACTTAAGCACATTTTAGGATTTATTGATTTGACACCTCTGACTGTGACCCACGTCAGCAAAGCACGCACGCACGCAAGCACGCACACACACACACACACACACACACACACACACACACACACACACAGAGTGCAGGAGATAAAATACAGCACCATTCTCCTCGC
This sequence comes from Poromitra crassiceps, assembly GCF_964638095.1. NCBI lineage: Eukaryota > Metazoa > Chordata > Actinopteri > Beryciformes > Melamphaidae > Poromitra > Poromitra crassiceps. Next base: position 1,649,173 of record NC_139650.1, read on the forward strand.
AGAAATAGCCCTCCATATTTTGCACGAGCACATTTGGCATTAGTAAAACTATAACCGCACACCTCCAAATAGCTCCACTGGCTGAATTACACATAGCTACATCCAAATGTGCTGCCCTCCCTGCAATGTCCAGACATACACTGCTAGAATATTTTATTAAACTATACAGTTACAATGCAATATTGAACCATTTCAAGCATTGGACATTTAATTTCTGCACAACACAACTGTATATGCGACTCTATTCCATTTTATTGTTATGCCATTTAAATACCTCTCTCTTTATAAATGTTGTATTGACCAACTATTAATGTGAAAAACATGATAAATGAACTTGATTATGATTTTAAACTCATAACGCCATGCGTGGATCAACGTAATACTCTGTGAATAGTTCATGTTGAAAGAGATCAGCAATGCCACTGCCTGTCTGGACCTTCTGTACTCCTCTGTAGGCATTTGAAGATGTGTACATTGAGCAGAGGAAGACCGTCAAGATCATTCTGGAGTATGCAGATCGGGTTTTCACCTATATCTTCATCCTGGAGATGCTGCTGAAATGGGTGGCCTATGGCTACCACAAGTACTTTACAAACGCCTGGTGCTGGCTGGACTTCTTCATTGTGATGGTAGGTACCTACCTACATATCCACGCTATTTATTTTGCACAATTCCTTTTGATTATATTTTAAGATGGCAACATTAAAGGAATGCACCAAGGTTTTGGGAGATGTCTGTGTGTCAACTTACAACACAGACAGCAAAATCATCAGTGTGTACTAGGGGTGTGTGCCATATATCGTTATCAATATATAGTTACTATGCATATCGTCGAAAATTCATATCGTGACAAATGGCAATATTCCAGACTTCTTGATGTAATAACGTCACACCATTACGCTGCGTAACGGTATGACGTACGCAGAGCAACAACAAGCCTTGAAGCAAATTGAACATGGTGGCCAAGCTCGGTATTGCAGGTCACGTGACGCCCTGCAGCCCAGAAACAGTTTTTCCCATCCACTTACATGGAGAAAGAAGCAGCTGTAAAATTCTGGGAAAACTTTTCTGGGTATCACTCAAAGTCAAAAACAACTCTTCGAATTATCAAGTTTAAAATTATGAGTCAGTTTTTCTTCAGAAGCCAAAACGAGCCATTTTCTGGAGCTCCCTGTCAAGAATATATATTTTTTTCCCCTGATTCCCCCCCCCATTTTCTCCCCAATTGTACTTGGCCAATGGAGTCAGACATGTATTCACTCAAGCCCAGACAAGTCTGAGACTACACACAAGTGTTACATGTGAAGTTGGTGATACATGAAAGACTGTTTCCCTGACAGTACTCAAAGCATTACTGTTGGTTATGTTGTGTCCTGTTCTGTCATATTGTTTGCTGAGTGTATTGACTGAATTTCTCCCACTGTCTGCATCTGCAAATGTACATTACACGGCGTGCACAAATGCTAGCCTGGGTAAACCCAGCCGCCACGTGACCTGCTCTCAGTCACTACCTTGTGACTGTAAGCAGGGTAAGCCTGAGAGCAGGTCACTGGGGGCTGGGTTTACCCAGGCTACACAAATGCCTTCTTTACATATCTGATGTATTGTGTTGTGTGGTGTGAGTCATGTAATGTGTGGCAAATCATCTGTGATCGGGGTCAGCTCAATGTTCCCAGGGTTTATATGGCACCTAATGGGAACATGAAAAAGGGTTCAATGTTCCCAGGCCTAAATATGTGCTCTGCCAGGGTTCAGTGTTCCCAGGTCTCCATGTTCCCAGGGCTCAATGTTCCCAGGGTTCAGTGTTCCCAGGGCTCCATGTTCCCAGGGCTCAATGTTCTCAGGGTTCAGTGTTCCCAGGTCTCAATGTTCCCAGGGCTCAATGTTCCCAGGGTTCAGTGTTCCCAGGTCTCTATGTTCCCAGGGCTCAATGTTCCCAGGCATGGGCAGATTTTGTCTGAATATGATCAGATCATATTCAGACAAAATCTGATCATAAGATTTATATCCACTTTGACAAGCATCACAGGGATCCCTTTGCAAAAGCTGTGATGGGGATTCACTGTTTCATTGTTGCTTGTGACCGTGCTCAAAGACACTTTACAAACACAGGACAAAACAACTTTAATAAGAGAGGAAAATATAAAAATGAATGAGAGAAGAAAAGATTATAGGTCAAAAGCAACAGTGAAAATGTGGGTTTTGAGTTTTTCGTTTTAAAGACAATAAGTGTTGGCCTGTCAGATGTGACTGGGGAGGGCATTCCAGAGGGAGGGGCGGCTGCCTGTGATGCTTGTCAAAGTGGATATAAAGCTTATGATCATATTCAGCCAGACAGTGACATGGAGATTTACAATGGTGAGGATTATTATTATTTTTATTTATTTTTTATCCGCCCATGGTGCGCCTCTGCTGAATGCATAGAGGAAACAATGGTATTGAACCCTGTGAACATTGAGCCCTGGGAATATTGAGCCCTGGGAACATTGAGCCCTGGGAACATTGCGCCCTGGGAACATTGAGCCCTGGGAACATTGATTGAGCCCTGGGAACATTGATCCCTGGGAACATTGATCCCTGGGAATATTGAGCCCTGAGAACATTGATTGATCCCTGGGAACATTGATCCCTGGGACTATTGAGCCCTGGGAACATTGATTGATCCCTGGGAACATTGATTGATCCCTGGGAACATTGATTGATCCCTGGGAACATTGATTGAGCCCTGGGAACATTGATTGAGCCCTGGGAACATTAAGCCCTGGGAATATTGAGCCCTGGGAACATTGATCCCTGGGAACATTGATTGAGCCCTGGGAACATTGATTAAGCCCTGGGAATATTGAGCCCTGGGAACATTGAGCCCTGGGAACATTGATTGAGCCCTGGGAACATTGATTGAGCCCTGGGAACATTGAGCCCTGGGAACATTGATCCCTGGGAACATTGAGCCCTGGGAACATTGAGCCCTGGGAACATTGATCCCTGGGAACATTGATTGAGCCCTGGGAACATTGATTAAGCCCTGGGAATATTGAGCCCTGGGAACATTGAGCCCTGGGAACATTGATTGAGCCCTGGGAACATTGATTGATCCCTGGGAACATTGAGCCCTGGGAACATTGAGCCCTGGGAACATTGATTGAGCCCTGGGAACATTAAGCCCTGGGAATATTGAGCCCTGGGAACATTGAGCCCTGGGAACATTGATTGAGCCCTGGGAACATTGAGCCCTGGGAACATTGATCCCTGGGAACATTGATCCCTGGGAACATTGATCCCTGGGAACATTGATACGCTCCCCTGTGATCCCTCCTCCTCACTCTGTACTAAACATCCTAGATAGATTGTGAGTCTGGCTGTGTCTATTCCCAGATGGGGGTTTGTCACAGTGGGTCATGGTGTGGCTGTATCAATGGCTGATTCATCTGTTTGTGTTCTTTAGTGGCTCCCTGTGACTACATGAATGTGAATGTGGTTCATGCCATGCTCTCACTCACCCCTCTGTCAACCTACTGTCTTGTCTATGTGTTCACTGTCTTGTCAGAAAACACAAGGAGGGTGGACTGCATACTCCATTTCTAGTCCTCACCTGGTCTAACGGAGGCTGAAGGTGGCCATTGACATCCAAACATCATGTCTGATACCAGAGTAGAGGCACAACCCTTTGACTTTAAAATGGCTTGTGTCTACCGTAGATTCTTACAACACAGACACTTTGTCAGAAGGGCCATTTGAGTTGATAGATGAAGCCAAAAATAGTAGAATGGGATAAAACTACATACCTCTTCCCTGTGTGGGGACATACTGCCGCCTGTTGATGGTCCAAATATTATATATTTGGTATATTGTCAGCAAGCTAATCCATGTTTATGACCAAATATGATGATGGAAGACAGAAGAAGCAAGCTCTTAAGCCCCTGACACACCAGGCCAACGGTCAGCGGTCGGCCATGTCTGCAACGCCGGGGAGCATCTGTGGCCCTAGTCAGCACGGTGTGTCCCGACCTTTTCGGACGATTCTACACGTTGAATTGACGTCGGGCCGTCGGTGAGAGAAATCACTCGGGTTGGCTGGTCAGTTGGTTGGCTGGTCAGTTGGTTGGCTGGTCAGGTGGTTGGCTGGTCAGTTGGTTGGCTGGTCAGGTGGTTGGCTGGTCAGTTGGTTAAGCGGAGCGGTGCACGAGAAGTGAGGGGGCACTTGTAATTTTTTCAACTCCATCTCATCTGATCATTCCAATACATTCCAATATTTTCACCACGACGTGGCCTTCAGGAAAGCCGCTGTCGCTGTATGATCGCACACATTTAGTGCGGGTTCTCCTTGTTTTTCCGCCTCCGCCTCTTCCTTTCTTCACAGGCGTCCTGAGGAACAGTCAGCCTTTTGGCCCCGACACAGACGTCATGAGGAACAGTCAGCCTTTTGGCCCCGACACAGGCGTCATGAGGAACAGTCAGCCTTCTGGCCCCGACACAGGCATCATGAGGAACAGTCAGCCTTCTGGCCCCGACACAGGCGTCCTGAGGAACAGTCAGCCTTTTGGCCCTGACACAGACGTCATGAGGAACAGTCAGCCTTCTGGCCCCGACACAGACGTCATGAGGAACAGTCAGCCTTTTGGCCCCGACACAGGCGTCATGAGGAACAGTCAGCCTTCTGGCCCCGACACAGGCGTCATGAGGAACAGTCAGCCTTCTGGCCCCGACACAGGCGTCATGAGGAACAGTCAGCCTTCTGGCCCCGACACAGACGTCATGAGGAACAGTCAGCCTTCTGGCCCCGACACAGGCATCATGAGGAACAGTCAGCCTTCTGGCTCTGACACAGGCGTCATGAGGAACAGTCAGCCTTCTGGCTCCGACACAGGCGTCATGAGGAACAGTCAGCCTTCTGGCTCCGACACAGGCGTCATGAGGAACAGTCAGCCTTGTGGCCCCGACACAGGCATCATGAGGAACAGTCAGCCTTCTGGCCCTGACACAGGCATCATGAGGAACAGTCAGCCTTCTGCCCCTGACACAGGCATCATGAGGAACAGTCAGCCTTCTGGCCCTGACACAGGCATCATGAGGAACAGTCGGCCTTCTGGCCCTGACACAGGCATCATGAGGAACAGTCAGCCTTCTGCCCCTGACACAGGCATCATGAGGAACAGTCAGCCTTCTGGCCCCGACACAGGCATCATGAGGAACAGTCAGCATTCTGGCCCCGACACAGACGTCATGAGGAACAGTCAGCCTTCTGGCTCCGACACAGGCATCATGAGGAACAGTCAGCCTTCTGGCCCCGACACAGGCATCATGAGGAACAGTCAGCCTTCTGGCTCCGACACAGGCATCATGAGGAACAGTCAGCCTTCTGGCTCCGACACAGGCATCATGAGGAACAGTCAGCCTTCTGGCTCCGACACAGGCATCATGAGGAACAGTCAGCCTTCTGGCTCCGACACAGGCATCATGAGGAACAGTCAGCCTTCTGGCTCCGACACAGGCATCATGAGGAACAGTCAGCCTTCTGGCTCCGACACAGGCATCATGAGGAACAGTCAGCCTTCTGGCCCCGACACAGGCATCATGAGGAACAGTCAGCCTTTTGGTCCCGACACAGGCATCATGAGGAACAGTCAGCCTTCTGGCCCCGACACAGGCATCATGAGGAACAGTCGGCCTTCTGGCCCCGACACAGACGTCATGAGGAACAGTCAGCCTTCTGGCCCCGACACAGGCGTCATGAGGAACAGTCGGCCTTCTGGCCCCGACACAGGCATCATGAGGAACAGTCAGCCTTCTGGCCCCGACACAGGCGTCCTGAGGAACAGTCGGCCTTGTTTGCCGTCGGCCCGGTGTGTCTGGGCTTTCATGGTCTCTCTCCGGGTGATGCGCTGGAATAACAGCACCTGACAAAGCCTCCTTGATTCCACCATAGAGAATATGAACTGCAGGAATCCAAATGTTCTTGCGTATCGTGGCTTGTGTAATGTGATGATAACTTGTCCTGGCGTATCTCCTCCCTAACATTGACCTATCCTCTCTCTCACAGCAGGTGCCTCTAACTGTGTCTCTCTTTAAGTTGAGAGAGACATTGTGCTGCTGTCCAGAGGGACTGAGGGGCTCGGTGTTTGAGGGTCCAGGGTAAGGTTTGTGTGCTGTGTTGGGGACTCTTACTTTCACAGGTTATCCTCTCTCTCTCTTCTAACCCTGAAAGTTGTCCTCAACCTCCTGCATTTTCTCTCCCCTCTCTCAATGAGATGCTCTCTCTGGTGTGGATACCGTATTGTTTTGTACAGTGCACTGTGCGTATTTGATTGTGTCATATTGAGTTAGTGTTTGTGAAAGCATTTCTCCTCTGATTTTTTCCCTTTGTTTGGATCTTATCTTCTCTCCTTCTCACTGTGTCAACCACAAGTTTCTTTCCAGGTGTGCTCACTGTGCTGTTAAGCTGCTTATCAAGCCAAGCCAAAACCAAACCAAACACCAACAGAAACAAACAAAAACATATCCAGAAAAAAACTTGGGGCGTGTACTATTTCTTAACCTTTGTATATTGTATTAACCCCTGTTTAACCTTATGCTCTCTCAATTTTGTTATATAGATACATATACTTACACATATGGAAACTATATATGTATTTATATATCTGTATAAACTCATTAACCATTCAGCCGTCCTTTACGTAGGGTCTATCCTTCTCTCTGTATCCCCTCTAACTATGTGGCCCCTCTCTGTCTTTGCTTCTGTCTGTCCCTCTCCCTCTCTCCCTGTCTGTGTAGGTGTCTATAGTCAGCCTTGTAGCTAATGCGTTGGGCTACTCCGATCTAGGCCCCATTAAATCACTCAGGACACTGAGGGCCTTGAGACCCCTCAGGGCCCTGTCACGTTTTGAAGGGATGAGGGTAAGATACCTAAGAAACCAGGCAGGTCCTGGTCCTTCTGCATGCCGATCCAATAAAAGCATCAACGCATGCTAGAGAGAACAATATACTGTCGAGAATCCTAGAAAATTATATAACCCCTTTCCACGGAAAAGCTTTTTGCATGGATACAGATCACCTCAGATGGTCATAATACATCTGATTTGATTTATGATATCATTTCATATATTAGAAATATATAATTTTGCAATGATTTCTTCACAAAAAATTAACATGAACCCCTTAAAAGCTGTGCCATGCCTCAATGAAAAATTAGGCCATGGAAATAACGTTTTAAGCTGAATAATGTAATATCTTCAAAAAAGGCTGAAAGGGTAGCACTTTTTTGAACATGTTTTGGATTTTGGGTTTGGCACTCCACTGAGAAACCCATTGTTGAAGCGCAACCTTCTTTTTCTAATGTAATATCTTATTGTAATAACATTTATTCAATACCAGCTGAGACAGCAACCAGATGCTGGTTTGAACCATCACACAAAACCTGCTCAGACTGAACTGGGTAGAGGCGATCAAGCCTAAGGTTAAATAATTTGAGCTGCACGACCATTACCCGCTAGAACATTGCTGTATGCCTTTCTGCAACAGGAATGGGTCTTACTACTCGTTCCTGCCACGTATCCACGACGTGTGATGGCTTAGATCAGCCTCTGGTTGTTGCTGTGCAGAACAAAATCTTGTTGGTTGTCTGTAGGCTAAGCGCCCTCTGACTGCCCACGCTGCCTCGCCTCTCCTGTTATCTGATGTTATCGCAGTTTGGCTTTGGCCTTGTCACACTGGAAGATCAACAAACTTCTGGTTGCATCCCCTCTCCCTCCACGTCACCCCTGGCTTGCTCACCCTCCCTCAGTGAATTTCATTACCATGATTTGCATGATAACATCGTCTTACAGTGGTTATATTAACTGTTTCACACGGATGCCTCATCTCTATATTACAATATCTGCCATAACACTAGGTTAGGGTGAAAAGGAACCCTAGACCCATTGCTAGGATACGTTTTGACATTTGATGTTTGCACCATAGATTTTGGATCATAAATTGACTGGCTCCATGTTTTGAACTGCACATTCATATGGTATTCTCCTAACATATTAGGTCTATCTACTTAACATGCCTACATCACTTAAGTGCAGTATAGATTCTATGAGTCATGCTCTCCTTTGGCAGTAACCCTGTATAAATCATACACAGCCACTGTAGGGTGGGGAATATTCATCATTATAACAGTTTTTTCCCCCACACATTCTTTGAGAACGCCCTTGCTAAGTCATCCAGTTTAGTAGTCACACTAATTTTGCAGATCCACCTCAGAAAACCTGTGTGTTCTTGAGTTAGTTGTTGTCGAGGGGGGGAACATACTCCTGTGAGTGAGCTGAAAGCTCTAGCAGAGCATGCAGAGGCTCAGCCCAGCTCATGTCTGCTGAGCTGCTCTATGCCCTGCATTCAAACACATGATGCTGGAGCAGCAGTAGAGTACGACCACTGCCGCATCATCCACACATGACTAAATATAGGGTTACAATATATGCAGGTGTTGAAGGAAGAGGTTGCTATTTCCCAATGTACTTCTTTGTTTTCTAATAGACTAGGCTAGAAGAACTTTGATGGAGATATTGTATGTAGTTATAGTAAGTACTAGTATGATCAAAAACATTCAGGTCAGTGTCTCTAATAGAGATGCACATCCATAATGTGCATGTGTGTGATGATGTTCTTGCTCTTGTATTTGCCTGTGCAGTTGGTATGTGATTGCTATGTCATGGTGGTGCTATCTCCCTGGTGTGCTGCTCAGGTGGTGGTGAATGCCTTGGTGGGCGCCATACCCTCCATCATGAACGTGCTGCTGGTGTGTCTCATCTTCTGGCTCATCTTCAGCATCATGGGTGTCAATCTGTTTGCTGGAAAGTATTACTACTGCTTTAACAGCACGTCCGAGGAGTATGTCGATGCCGAGTTGGTCAACAATAAATCGGAGTGTTTTGCACTCATTAACCAAAACTACACTGAAATCAGATGGAAGAATGTCAAGATCAATTTTGACAATGTGGGCGCAGGATACCTGGCGCTCCTGCAAGTGGTGAGAGACCTTACTCCTGTCACTTCATCTTCTCAACACAACTGGTTGTTTAAACCTATTTCTTACATATGGTGTCTGCCCTCTCACAGGCAACATTCAAGGGCTGGATGGACATTATGTATGCAGCAATAGATTCCAGAAGGGTAGGTCTGAAGTTCTGAAGTCTTGTTTCCTGATGAATGTGAAATGCATTTGTGTACATTTTTTTTTACTTGTGGCACTCTGCAGGTTGGGGACCAGCCAATCTATGAGGACAACATATACATGTACATCTACTTTGTCGTCTTCATCATCTTCGGCTCCTTCTTCACCCTCAACCTCTTCATCGGTGTCATCATTGACAACTTCAACCAGCAAAAGAAAAAGATACGATTTATTTTGTTTGTGTGCACAAACTGCTTTGCAAATGATTCAAGCTTAGAATCTCGTCTAAGGGTCAAAGACCAAATAATGTGTGTGCCATTTTGATGATTGAAGATTGTAACCAGATTGTTCTTGTCCCTTTACTTTGGAGGTCAGGATATCTTCATGACGGAGGAGCAGAAAAAATACTACAATGCCATGAAGAAACTAGGATCAAAGAAACCGCAGAAACCCATACCCAGGCCAGCGGTAAGTTTTGTTTTCCGGTTTTGATCTTCGCCACCCAGATAGTTTTGGGCCTCAACACATTTAGAGCTGAATTCCAAGGAGAGGACTAAGGAATTTGATATTGTTTGGTTGCTTCATCTTCTGCTATTGCTGTGATCCCTCGTTTGTAACATGATTACACACTATGGCTATTAAAATGATCTTGAATCTTGAAATCTTGAAAGAATTCTAAGAAACATTCCATGACCTGGGTTCAATTCCCGGCAGCCGTACTTCTGGCTTGGTCAGATGTTCCTACAGACACCATTGGCTGTGTCTGTGGGTGGGAATCCAGTATGTCCTGGTTGCTGCACTAGCACATCCTCTGGTCAGCCGTGGGCCCCTGGGTGGGGAATAGCATGATACTCCCACGCGCTATGTCCTGCCAGTCTAGCTCCTCCCTGTCAGGTGAAAAGAAGCAGCTGGCAACTGCGTATGTATCGGAGGAAGCCTGTGCTACTCTACGGCTCTTCCCAGGTCGGCAGAGGGGGTGGAGCAATGACCGGTTCAGCAGGGGGAATTGGCCAAGCACAATTGGGGAGAAAATTCTGAAAAAACCTGATATGAAAAAGAAAAAAATAAACATTCCATGAGATCCCTATTCCAATAATAATGTCATTCCATTTCCTCCCTCTCTCCTCAGAACGCTATCCAGGGCATGGTGTTTGACTTTGTGACGCAGCAGGTCTTCGACATCTCCATCATGATCCTTATCTGCCTCAACATGGTGACCATGATGGTGGAGACAGACGACCAGACAGAAGACACAGAGAACGTTCTGTACTGGGTCAACTTCATCTTTATTGTGGTCTTCACCACTGAGTTTGTACTGAAGCTCTTCGCCCTTCGTCACTACTACTTCACCATAGGTTGGAACGTCTTTGACGTGGTTGTGGTCATCCTTTCCGTTGTTGGTGAGTATTCAAAAAGGGGGATGTATGCACGGAGATAGGAAAAAGAGGGATCCAAGGAAATACATGTTTTGGGCTTTTCTTCTCTGCAAATCACAAGTACATTCTGTAGTACAATTGCCTTGAACTTGTATGCCGTGAATTATAGTTTCATTTTGATTTGAGGTTTGTTCCTGCTTCAGTTTTGAGAACTACTTTGTTGAAGACTGATTTCCTCACTGCATTCAATAGCCATTGAGGAAATGTTACAGGAGTTTGCTGCAGTCTGATGCAATGTTCTAACACAAGCCAGCATTGAACTCAGGTCTTCCCATCTCCCTCTAGTGGCTTTCCAGTCACAAAGCAGTCAAATGTGGCATCATCTTGTGTTGTCCTTATTTACAAGCATAATAACTATGGAGAATAAAATCAAGTTGCCAGTGATGATGGTACCTCTCTCCTAACCAAACACATGTCTTCTTCCCCTCTGTGTGCTCCTTTTCATTATAGGAATGTTTCTGGCGGACATCATTGAGAAGTACTTTGTGTCACCAACCCTCTTCAGGGTGATCCGTCTGGCCCGTATTGGCAGAATCCTACGTCTCATCAAAAGTGCAAAGGGCATTAGGACTCTACTGTTTGCCCTCATGATGTCACTCCCGGCCCTGTTCAACATTGGCCTGTTGCTCTTCCTGGTCATGTTCATCTTCTCCATCTTCGGCATGTCTAACTTTGGCTACGTCCGACACGGTGCCGGAGTCGACGACATGTACAACTTTGAGACCTTTGGCAACAGCATGATCATCCTCTTCATGATCACCACGTCGGCAGGCTGGGACGGCCTGTTGCTGCCCATCCTCAACTACCCTCCCGACTGTGACGCCCAGCTGGAGAACGCCGGCACGCCGCAAACGGGAAACTGTGGCAACCCTTCTGTGGGCATCTTCTTCTTTGTCATGTACATCATCATCTCTTTCCTCATCGTGGTGAACATGTACATCGCCATCATCCTGGAGAACTTCAGCGTGGCCACGGAGGAGAGCGCAGACCCGCTCAGCGAGGACGACTTTGAGACCTTTTATGAGATTTGGGAGAAGTTTGACCCCGACGCCTGCCAGTTCATCACCTATTCCAAGCTCTCTGACTTTGCCGACGCACTGGAACATCCGCTCCGCTTGCCCAAGCCCAACACCATCGAGCTGATCGCCATGGACATGCCCATGGTGAGCGGCGACCGCATCCACTGCCTGGACATCCTCTTCGCCTTCACCAAGCGCGTGCTGGGTGACAGCGGCGAGCTGGACATGCTGAGGCAGCAAATGGAGGAGCGTTTTGTGGCGGCGAACCCCTCGAAGGTCTCCTACGAGCCGATCACAACCACCCTGAGGCGCAAGCAGGAGGAGGTGTCGGCCAAAATCATTCAGAGGAGTTACCGGGCCTACCTGGCGAGGCGGGGCTTCATCTACAAGCGCAGACCAGTCCGTGCCAACAACGACGGTGATAATGGCGGGACCAATCAGGAACAGGAAAAGAAGGAGGGCACGCCCTCCACTGCCTCCCTGCCCTCTTATGACAGTGTAACCAAACCTGACAAGGAGAAGCAGGACGACAACAACGAGGGGAAGGGCGGACGGAAAGAGAAGGGAAGAAACCAAAAAGACGTCAGGGAATCGAAATGTTAGAGTGTTGGCATAATAATCACAGTAATAACAATAATAATTATAATAATGTAACTTCAAGCAAAGCCAGAGGAAACCATCTAACCCACACAGATGTACAGATTATTTCATTTGCAAGTAAGAAAAAGAATACTATTCAATAATTTTGTTTACAGACTTCATTCTTGTATCGATGCAGAGGGAAGCAGCGTGGTCTGTTACAGCTTGAAGACACTTGAACTTGAGTAAAACCAAACATAATCAGCGTACTGTGTGACATTGTTGTATCTAGACTACCGATCTGAACAAAAAGGGAATGAATAACAGACAAAATACTAAGGAAATGTCTGTGTCTGCTAACAGGCAGATCGCTCACGTATCACTGGTCTACGGATAAGACGAGTAACTCTACACTTAGAGGCATGAATGAGAAACACTAAAGGAATTCCAATGTGTGGATGCAAGCAATGGATTCCAATGGAAAACAGTGTTTGGAGGGCGGAAGCAGGATGTTGCTGGATGCTGACGAAGCGTCTGAAAGCAGTCTCACACGAGTGGAGGTGTGTCATTTATAGTATTGAAATGTATAGAGGGACAACATGACACGCTCGTTCTGTACGAGCAAACAGAAGAAACGCCTGGTGAGTGAAAGACAAAAATGACCCAAAGCATTGGAAGGGTTTTTATTTGATTTTTTGGTTTGTTAATGCTATTGTTAATTTGAGCGGCAAAAAAATGCAAACAGAAAAAAAAAGAACAATATTCAACATTTTTGCCCATGTCACTTAACTCTTCTACTCATTTTATCTTTGTTATACCCACATCAAAAATGCTTTTTCTACATGGGCTTTCACACCAATTGGTTTAAGGGTCTGCTTATTATGGGGTCAACTTGGGCCAAGGGCTTACATTTAACTCAGAAAGATTTCCAAACGAATACATAAATAATTGTGCTTGTTCAATGCATAGAAATGACTTGCATGATGGCATGTTTTGATCAGAAATCTTGCATGAATAATCATAGTCCACAAGACACTAATACTCAGACCACAATGGTGGCCTCGACTGTAACATCGAGACATTGTCAACAATTTGAAAGTCAAGACTTACAAATAATTTGTTTAACAAAGAAGTGATATGGGGTTGATCATCTAAAATGGATCCTATTTGTTCTCTCACTAATCAACACTTTCAAATGACAGATATCTTTAACTGTTGCCTCTATAGACGGGAGCGTGGGCTCTGTTGGTACTCTAAAGAATACCAACATGGTGGACCAGGGGATAAATAGGAATAATGGTTTTGCTGCTCTGGAGATTGTGTGTGTGGGGGGGATATGGGATTTGGCTGTCTTTGTGTATATCATGGGACTAAACTGTTGGTTGATTTCAAGAGTGGGAAAACACTGTAAAAAAAAAAAAAAAAAAAAGCTTATATTTATCATTTATATGCACCTATGTAATGTTCCATACCATCTGCCTTTAGTTTGAGTGAGAGGGCATTTTGACAGTGTAGGTTCTAAGTGGTTAGTGGGGATTTCACAGGTATGGCAAGCTCCTTTTCCATTGGTGATGTTTCTCTATGGGTGGTTAGGCTTTTCCGAAAGGGCTGAGAAGGGTTTTTGGTGAGTTCCAATGATTATTGTTCAACTTGGATATCATTTGGCTCATTCACATGCTTTTTGTTTTAGCTGTGTTTTGTTTTGTATTCTTCCCTGGCATTTTGCAAATGTCACGTTCACGTTTGGGTGGCTGACGAAAGTCTCTCATCTCACACACAGTTTTATAAGCCACATCTAGGTTGATGTTGTTGAGGGAGCTGATCTTGTGCTAGAGCATCTTTGTTATGGGTGTGTAAGTGAGCCGTTTAGAGAGAGAAACAGAGATTTGACGATGAAAACATTTTGTGGAGAAGCCAAAGAGACCTGCCTTGTTAACCCCTTGTTGCCCCCTTTGTTCACGGAGGAGTGGGATTGGGTGAAGTGTGCCCTGCGCCCCCTTCAGTTTTTTCGCTGTCATTGTTAGACGGAGAGACCCTAGAAATGTATGCAATGCTTGAATAATTCACCCCTTTTTCTCAGGAGATATTATAGATGTACTATTATGAGCTCTGCAACTAAATGCAAGTGAATGTGATGGGAGTATTTATGAAACCATGTTTGACTCTTTTTGTGTTATTATGCCACGCTGATGGACAATGATCTCGGCTGGTCTGCCTTATCAGGGCAGCCGCCCGGTCAGGGGCCAGTTTAGAGCTTCCTGCTTATGACGCTTAGAAATAATAGGGCTAGAAGCATCTCAGTGAAACGGCAAACATTTCGCTCGCTTGTAAGGAGCGGCATTTGTATTGGTAGTGGATTACATTTGTGGTTAACGTCACTTATGGACTGTAGTCTGGTCTCGATCAATTTTAATAAACACAACAATATTGCTCACCCCAACAACAATCACAGATATAAGAAACACTGTGAGGAGATGTCATGAGAGTGAATTGGGATACGTCAGTTTTGAGCGGCGCACTCGCTTCTTCCCGAGGCGAACGTGGTCGGCTCAGTGGATAGGCCCCGGATTTCCGTATTTTTAGGCTAATAACACGTGCTCTGAAGCCTCTCGTTTGCCATTTTTCTTCATATTGCTATACTGCATTAAAAAAAATACCAAATAACCAACAGAGCACTGGATGCATTGTTATGGTACTGTGAGCCTAAGCACCACACCAGAGCTTTTGCACTTCCTGTTGTGCAGTGATGTCACTTCCTGTTTATGAATAAATCCCTCATCCCTTCTCAAGTTCTATGGTCCAGTTGCTGCATGAGATCTCCAAAATCAGTGTGGGTGTTAACTTGAACCAAATAAAACTCTGAATGATAAAGCATAAAAGCTACTGCCGTCCATTTTCTCCAAGACCACACAGAAATGTATTACAGAAAACTACAAAAACCACCACGGATACACAGAAATGTATTACAGAAAACTACAAAAATAGAAAATAGACACATACATCCATTTGGGGGAAAAATAAGAAAAAAATTGTACAGTTCAGGCTATGTTGTATACGGCACAAACTGCAAAAGTTAAGAATGGACTTTTTAAGAAACTATAAATAATGTAATATATCATTTTATTTTAACGGCATGCATAGTTTTTTGTAAATACAGAATTACTTAAAAAAAAACTACAGCTAATAATCTAACACTAAATATTAATAACCATAAATAGAATGGCTTCCAGCTGACACCCCTTGTCACACTTGATAGGCTGTGACACATTTTTTTAGATGGAGTAGATTTTTTTGAGTCACTTTTCACATAAAAGAGGGGAGTAAGCTAAAAGAATCTATATTAAAGAGCAAAAAATTATATTTAAATCTCTATATAAATCAACACATATACAGAGCTATATTACATATATATTATATATATGTTCTAACACACACACATATATATATATAGTATATATCTATATTAGTCCGTAACGCAACTCTCCAGTCCACTCCTCGTGTTGAGGTGAAACCAGTACCGCAGAGTGTAATTGACCATGTTTCTTTCTTTGTGCGACATGTTCAGAGAATGACCAAAACTCTCGGGCCTGCCCAGGACAGGACGTCTACATGCTGGGTACCAGCGTACAATGCATGGTGTTGTTGTACTGGCTGCTTGCTGAGAATGGTGTAGCCTGCCTTGGTGAGAGGATTGCACTACCAGCACTACCCTTTTGTACACGTGTGTGAAGATGTCTTACCCATCTTTTTCCTAAACTTTACACAAAAAAACACATAGCCTTTGGGAGGCCACTGCTGGCCGATCAGTGTGCCCCAGGATGAGCCTCAGTGTGCCCCAGGATGAGCCTCAGTGTGCCCCAGGATGAGCCACAGCTCGCCTTGTGTGACCCATTTTTGCTCGTCTCAGCTCGAACCCTCTTCCATGCCCCCCTGCCCCTCCCCCGTCCCCCCCCCTGCCCCCAACACATCACTGCAGTTTGGAGTTGATCTTTTAATTTCCGCTGTCATCTTCAATATGATATATCTAATGATTTTAAGGGTTAGTTGTCTTACCTGTCTGTGTGTTTGTTTCTGGTGCAATATCTCAACGGCACGTGCCTTTTTAGCTTTCTATTTAGTCTGTCGATAAAATCAGTAAATGAGGATATCTCAAAACCCATGGGAGTGGATCAACGTGGAGCACGACAGAAACCATGTATTGGAGTGAAACATTCGAGAAATTCAACTAATAAAACAGAAAACTCACCGCCTAGACTAGACTGACTGAACTAACATCTTGTAGAGTCATGTAGTACAAGTGCTCTCTCTCTGTGTGTTCTGCTTGCTGGTTGTTTTGACTAGTAAGAGAACAGCTTGCCTTCTGTTTTACATTTCTGTTCATTTCCAGTGTTGATTTACCGATTGGTTTTTATGTAGCCTTTCTTTTCGTAGCATGACTGAGATCAATTTCTTTTCTTTACTGAAAATAGGCTCAGTGAAAAGCCTTTTTGATTGTCGTTGTTATCTCTTGCCACTAATACAGTCAGAGAGAGGACGTGTGTTGCACAACCACACGGGACATTCAATGAGAATCAGTGAAAGATTGTCTTATTTGAGCACGAATCTATTTCCAAACAATAAAGCAGCCTTCCAGTTACATCTCAGAGTGGCGTCATTTTTGGGGTATAATAAAATGAATGTATTACTTCCACCATGTCTGACAATGATCATGTTTTTGACTGCTGCTTAACAAATTTCATGTATCAATTGTGAGACTGTTTATATTATTAACCATACTCTTAAAATGGTGTAGTAATCTGTGGATCTCCTAATGAAATGAAATGAAAGCCACCACACTTTGAAACTTCTAGATGACATGAATACATTGAGTGTTTTTCTGCCTGCATTTATTTATTATTTTCATTGTTGATTAATCTGTAGATTATTTTCTTGATTAATAGATGAGTTGTTTTGGTTTATAAAATGTCAGAAAATGGTGACAAATGTCTCAGTTTCCCAAAGCCCAAGATGATGTCCTCTAAATGTCTTGTTTTGTCCACAACCCAAAGATATTCCATTTACTTTCATAGAGGCTTAAAGAATCCAGAAAAATATTCACATTTTATGAAGCTGATTTTGACCTTTTTTTTCCCCTTAAAAAAAAACCTCAACCTGATTAATCAATTATCAAAATAGTTGGCGATTAATTGAATAGTTGGCAACTATGCAGCTCTACCTAACTCTATCCCTGAAATCACTTGCAGACATGACAGTGGACCACATAATACAGAGTGATAGAGAGAGAGAGAGCATAAGACAGAATGAGAGAGAGAGAGAGAGAGAGAGAGAGAGAGAGAGCAGCATGAGAAGACTGGAGTCTGATGAGATGTGGGAGGTGTACCAGAGCCCTGCCTTAAATTACATTCCATTTCATTCTCCTTGTTGACGTTTTGATGCGGTGAGACTTGATTTGAGGCTATTGTTTGAGTTGATGAGGCTGTGTTGTGGGGTGTGTCATGGTGCAGCAGCATTGAGACTACAAAAGCAGGTGC
The DNA here is from genome assembly GCF_964638095.1 of Poromitra crassiceps. Lineage (NCBI taxonomy): Eukaryota > Metazoa > Chordata > Actinopteri > Beryciformes > Melamphaidae > Poromitra > Poromitra crassiceps. The sequence goes on from NC_139650.1 coordinate 1,666,892, forward strand.
GTGTGTGTGTGTGTGTGTGTGTTTCTTTCCCTCCTTCCCCCTCCTCTCTGTGTGTGTGTGTGTGTGTGTGTCTGTATGCGTGTGTGCGCATGCGTGCGTGTGCGTGGGTGTGTGAGGTGGTGCACTGAATGAGGGAGGAAGAGAGAGAGGGGGGGGGGGGGGGGGCGTAAGCAGAGACAGCACTGCAGTGCAGATAGATGAATGCAGTGGCCTGGGCTGAGTCAGCAGCATGCTCCCCATAGGCTCAGACTGTACAGTGCACTCACTGTACAGCAGGGGGAGAGGCAGCGACGGCAAGAAGAGCCAGAGGAAATGAGAACAATCAGGAGGCAGGCGGGGGAGAAGAAGAGGAGCTCACTAGAGGATTGTAGGAATTGAGCCGTCACCTGTTCTGTGCGTTAGCTGCTACGCATCGTGTGTTTGGATGCAAGAAAATGACTTGTTCTGTATGGTTTTGGACTAGATCACACGGTATATTCACTGGGTTACATACTGAATAACATAATGATGTTCTGATTATATAAATATTGGTTCCTGCAATGTTACATTTCTAATTAAAAACTAAATTAAGTTAGTGCTTTAAAAAAAAAACTATAAATGTGATTGATAATAATTATTTAAAAAAAAATGCATTTTGATGGTTGATTTTATATTATTCAAATTACAGGTATAAATTAATTTGTCTTTTATACCAGATTTTGTGGACAAAACAATACAAATGTAACTTGAATTGATCAGCATGTGTGTTAAAGCAATCTCATGGATCTCATGTTGAGTTCAAGCAAAGGGTGATTTTAATGTATAACATGTACAGTAATCGTTTGATTACATTCTGCAATTAACTCTGCCCATTATATATTTCAAAAATGTGTGGCTTCACTGAATAGACACAATGTGCTGCATAGACATCGTCTCAGTTGTATGTCCGTTTCCCCCTTTTCTCCATGTCCTCCTTTCATCCATCTGAACATGTTCATGTCCTCCTTACGTCCATCTGAACATGTTCATGTCCTCCTTACGTCCATCTGAACAGGTTCATGTCCTCCTTACGTCCATCTGAACAGGTTCATGTCCTCCTTATGTCCATCTGAACAAGTTAATGTCCTCCTTACGTCCATCTGAACATGTTCATGTCCTCCTTACGTCCATCTGAACATGTTCATGTCCTCCTTACGTCCATCTGAACAGGTTCATGTCCTCCTTACGTCCATCTGAACAGGTTAATGTCCTCCTTATGTCCATCTGAACAAGTTAATGTCCTCCTTACGTCCATCTGAACATGTTCATGTCCTCCTTACGTTTATCTGAACATGTTCATGTCCTCCTTACGTTTATCTGAACATGTTCATGTCCTCCATACGTTTATCTGAACATGTTCATGTCCTCCTTACGTTTATCTGAACATGTTCATGTCCTCCTTACATCCATCTGAACAGGTTCATGTCCTCCTTACGTCCATCTGAACAGGTTCATGTCCTCCTTAGTCCATCTGAACAGGTTCATGTCCTCCTTACGTCCATCTGAACAGGTTCATGTCCTCCTTAGTCCATCTGAACAGGTTCATGTCCTCCTTAGTCCATCTGAACAGGTTCATGTCCTCCTTAGTCCATCTGAACAGGTTCATGTCCTACTTACATCCATCCGAACAGCAAGTCTCAGTTACAGCGGTGGGATGTGGATTAAGTAGGACATCCGTTTCATCCGTCAGACAGTTTGGGGTGGGAGCAGGTGTGTGTGTGTGTGTGTGTGTGTGTGTGTGTGTGTGTCTGTGTGTGTGTGTGTGTGTGTGTGTGTGTGTGTGTGTGTGTGTGTGTGTGTGTGTGTGTGTGTGCGTGTGCGTGCGTGCGTGCGTGCGTGTGTGAGAGAGCATGCTGGATAGGCCTGCAGGGTCAGAGGGCAAGCCTATAGCACTGTTGCCATGGGTCCCACAACACTTTCATATTACTGTCATTTGAAATTCAAGTTAAACTGCTGTTCAGTTCAGCGACACATTTAGGAGCTGTTTTTATTCAACCAATTCAATCAGACTCAAGTATTTATTTATCTCTCTGACTCCCAGTCTCTGCTGAGTCTGACTACCTGGAATGTTCTGCATAGCTATCTTACTCCCTCTAGTGGGACTTAAAGGAACTCCACTCCACATTAAACATTGTTGTGAACTGAATCAAAATAAGAATCGGACTTTGTTAAAAACAGGCTTGAGGCTAGTCTCGCTTGCCATAATCTCTCCCTGCACCGGGAGACAGCCAGGCCTACTACCCTTATCAAAAAATAATAATACAAATTAATATTAAATATTTTAATAAACACATAGAGTTAAATAAATGGATACATAATAACAAAAACAATAACAAATATAGAAACGTTACATTACACTGAAATCCAACTAAACAATGACATTGAAATCAAAGTAAACACTAATTAATCATTTTTCTCGGAAGTTTCTGATTCCCCCCTCTCACATTCCTGAGTTTCTCAAAAAAGAAAAAGAGAAAAAAAACAAACGACATTGACCCTAAAACCCTTCCGTACTTAAACCCCCGTTGAGCTACGACCATACATCCGTAGAACCGACCACTTGAGCTAAACTGACCGTCACTAGCTAGCTAAACTGTAGCTATAGTCGCCTTTGAGTCTGGAAACGTTATAGCCAGCTAGAGTAGCGTCCAAGCTTCAGTGTGGGAGTCGAGATCTACTGGCTGATCCTTTATCAATATAATCAGCTTTAAATGGCCTCCAGGCGAACTTCATTACTTGACACCGGGAGCTCACCTGCTGCTGGGCGGTCTCCTCCTCCGCCGTCTCCCTGCCCTCACGTCCCGGACGTCACAGACCCCACCACGCCCACGGGACTGGAATGGTTTGAAATGGCGGCATCAGGTAACTAGCGTTAGCATAGTCTATGGTAACTAGTCTGTGTGCTCACATTAAGTTGTGATTATTGGCCAATGATTTATTTATTTATAATGATACAGTACTACACTTGTAATATATCAGACCAAAATAAGTCTGCTTGTCATGGCAGGTCTGTCGACAGTCAGTTCAGACCCATGGATGTGTTCAGACCAAGGAGTCCCCAGTTCACCGAGCGTCCAGGTCCAGACCTCCCAGTCCCCGCCCTGCAGTGAGTCAGTCTGCATTCATGTGCTTTCATGTTGGCCTTACATTGTTGTGTGCACCTCATGTGTCCTCATATTCTACCAAATATGTATAGCAGTTATAAAGCATCATAGCCACAGCAGGTGTGTCAAACCCAGCTTCCCTCCACTTTACATTAGTGGTCAAAGTAGGGTCCGGGGTCCTTGAGGCCGGGGGGTCCCAGCAAAAAGGGGAATACTATTTTTTTCCACTATAATTCCACCCATAAGTAACAAACACAGTGACAGAATGTAACACAGTGACAGAATCTATGGCTATTTTTTTGGTCATGGGTTTCATACACTTTCTGTAATAAAACATCTAAAAGCACCTAAAAACCCTGGGACAAATGTCATGGAATGGGGCTCCGTGGTCTAATTTGACTTCATTGTAACATAGCAGTACAAAAAATCTATAGAAAAAGAACAGAGTTCATTTTGTTTATAAATGACCCAAAGACACCATGACATGACAATAATCTCAACTTGGCTGGCCATAGAATGCGCAAGATACATCGACAATATACTTGCCTCATATGAACGCTGTATCTATCCAGCCCACTGGTGAGTTTCACACCAGGTTACATGCATCAGCCACATTGACGGTGTCACAGATCCGTTTGTTCTAAATTGTTAGTGAAACTATAACAACACAGCAACTCTTGGGCATATCTCTATCAAATTGGACCGCTTTCAAACAGTTTGTTCGAAGTGTTTTCTGCTTCTTGGACAGTCTTTCCCTATGGTGGGTTTCCCCGTAAAAGTGGCCTTCGCGCCGGACGCTTGATGACGCGGCACAGTTCTGGTCTATAATCTCCACCACCACCAGTGACTTTGACCAGCAGAGGAAACATGTGAGACATTTGTGTCACTGTTGCAGACTGTTCAGTGCCATCCACCCCGGTGCAGGACGCATGGAGGACTCCCCTCAGCCAAGAGGACAAGCTCTGGAGTACTGCCATGTTCAACAGTACAGTGTCCCCGCTGGGTAAGATCCTGAAAAATCAGCCCGCTACTCTACAACATGGTCATTCAGGTTTGTGCAGTGCAGCTATGATAGCTATACAGCCGCTGACTAGATTATTCTGCCTTTTGCAACTACAGGGCAAACTGTGCCTGCCATTGGAGACCTCTCCAAACCAATCCAATGCTCTTGGAGAGCACTCGTTTTTGGGGGAAAACAACCTGTGAAAAATGGGCCTAAAACCAACCTAGTCCCAATAAATGAATGACACTGAAGAAAAGAGACATGGACTAAAAGCAGGGCTGCTGATCCTAGCGGTGAAAAACCACATCTTGAATCTGAAAACGAAATCCAAAAACTATATTCAAGTCTGTAAGAATAAGTTTTAACACGTGCTTTGTTTCATGTTGTTGTTGCTATTGTTGTCGTTTTCCAATGTGGTTTAACAATCTGTGCTGACAGTCAATACAATTATACTCCATCAGTATGAATAATTATTATTATTTGTTCATGTTCATGTTCACATTCGTTTTTATTTTTGCTTTAATTTTATTCTGTAGATCACTTTGTAACAGTTTTTATGAGTGCTCTATAAATAAATGTTATTGTTGTTGTTATTACTAATAGTAATGTAAGGAGTTACTTGTTAATAAATTCCTCTAGGTGTCACTGTTAACATTTGTTACCCACCATTGCTATGTTCCATTCAAAGGGCATGCCTTCCTCTTTCCTACCGCCACTCAGACACCCCCTGTCTTCATTGTATTGCATTATTTAATGTCTGATTATTGAATATTTTATTGATCTAACTGACATTTTAATTGGATTTGTACGCGAAGTTAACAGGACAAAGACAACCACAGTGGATTCAATGTTCAGAGCTCCAGTCCTACCTGTGTTTAATATATGTGTCAAATCCTTTTGGCATTGCACATTCAAGAGTGGAGCTTCTGTGAAATGATGCCATGAGGGTATGGTATACGAGCAGTATATGAGCATGAAAATTGATTGAAAAGGAGAAATTGAAGAAAGGATTGAGATTGTAGTCTCACTTTGCTTTTGTGCAGATCAAAACATCCATAGTTGCTCCTTCAACAGGTTGTCTGGATTTCAGGCTTCAGCTTGTCGTGAAGTTTATGTATTGTATAATATTCAAGCGTGCCATTATTCCTATTCAATCTAGTAATAATGTAATAGTCTTAATTTGAGTATAGAAGGTGATTCCCATTCATGTGTGTTTTTGTCTCTATGTTGTTTGTTGAGGACCGCAATGGAAACAAGCCAGTGCTTGAAATAGCCAGGCTTTATTGTGTTTTTATCCTCGGTGATTGTCTGTACCCTGTATCTTTGTTGACATTTCACCAAATCAATCAATCAATCAATCAAAAAAGGGCAGATCGAGGCAGACGGCATGTTGGCCAGAGATGGGAAGTGTAAGTGCAAATACTTTGTTACTGTAATGTACTTAAGTAGGATTTTCAGGTAGTTGTGCTTTACCGAGTATTTTTCTGACAACTTTTTACTTTTATTTTAACACAAATATCTGTACTTTCTAAGCCGTACATTTTCAAAACAGGCTAGTTACTTGAGTTTTAATGCACGACAGACAAAAACGACGTAACGTTTTTCTGTCTCTTTCACCTCGCGCTCTCTCAGCTTTCACACATTATGTGCACCTTTTTGTGTGGAAAAACCATATCACACAAATGATTAATCAAACTATCGTCTTTATACATCTTAAGCCATGTTTGGAGGGGATCGTTTAAGTTGAATAGTCTTCGAATTATTACGTGAGTTTCAATTAGCTTTGCAGAGAAACAGCTGGTAGAAATACTTTTTTACTTTTATACTTTTATTACATTTCAGAGCCTGTACTCTTACTTTTAGTAAACAAGTTGAATCAGTACTTCTATGTTTACCAGAGTTTTTTTTTCTTTTACACAAGTAACTGTACTTTTACTTAAGTAAAGACTGTGTGTACTTTTCCCATCTCTGATGTTGGCAAAGCGAGCAGACACATTTCACAGGTCAAATCCAGTCGGCTGAGCTCATGACTAAGAATGAGAAGTGAACTCGGGTTAGGAGGATGAGAGCCTACTGAAGAGAGATTCAGAGAAGAGGGTAGAGGCTCGGCGACTGACGAGCTGAGTATGAGGGTTGGCTGGCTTTGGCTCGTGCTGATGATGTGAGGATGAGTTGGACTTGAGGGTGTTGATAAGGATACGCACAGTTAGGATGGAGGAGTAGGTTGTGATGAAGCAGTCCAGTTCTGGGGGGGGGGTTGGGTGGTGGAATGCCTGGATGTGGCGATGGGGCTTAAGAGTCGCTGGTGATGGAGGCACAAAAGCTTTGGACATCTGTCACACGCCACCGCATGCCCTCCGCCCTCCACACAATAAGAGCCGTCCAGGGCGAGAAGGCGAGTCGTGGCTTTCTGCACTGATCTCCACCCCCTCTTCAGCTTCTTATGGGGCCCTTACATGACACAAACGGCCCTCTGTTTCCTTGCCAATTTGAACCCCGACACCCGCCTCCTCGACGTAACGCATTTTAAATCAAGAGAAATCATTTCTTTCACATTAGGACGTCGGACCCCATTTGATGAGATCTTTCTCTCTCTGGTCCAAATATTTGTATTGTTACAGTAGATCTGATTTAGTCCAGAATCTCATGACTATCTGTCATGTAGATATAGATAACAGTGAAAGAACACTCTTCTACATTCTCTAATTGTGACGTGAATTAAATAATAGCGAAGTTTAACAATTCATCAGTTTGCTGGGACCCCCCCTCAAAGAGCCCTGGTGGTCCACCATGTTGAGAACCACTGCCCTATATTGGGTCTCAATAATAAATACAGCGTTCCCACAACATCATCAAATTCAAGGACGCAACATGGCATAGTTTGAGACATGGACCAAGGTGAATTAGTGTTACAGAATTTGAAGAGAGAGGCTTGAATGTGTGAACACTTCTCAACTGTGCTGCGTTAGGTCCAATTGCAAATGACAGAAATCGACCAACTGCACTGTAACTAACACTTGTTAGAAAAATATTTCGTTTTCACTTGCCGAGAGCTGGAGGCGGAGCCAAATGTAACGGCGGTGGCCCCCTCGTAACTCTCTATGCAGGAAAAACCCTAAATTCGAACACTTTCAATGACCCATGTCTATTTTCACAAACTTTCAAGGATTTCAAGGACCTGTGGGAACCCGGTTCAACCCTGTATATATATATATATATATATGAGGCGTCTGGGTAGTGTAGAGTTAAAAGCACTCGCCTATACCACAGCGGAGACCCGGGTTCAATTCCCGGCAGTGGTACTTCCGGCTTGGTCAGACGTTCCTGCAGACACAATTGGCCGTGTCTGCGGGTGGGAAGCCGGTGGGGTATGAGCCCTGGTCGCTGCACTAGTGCCTCCTCTGGTCAGTCAAGACACCTGTTTGGGCAGGAGGGCTACTGGGGGCAATAGCATGATCCTCCCTCCTACGTCGTCCCGGCGGTGAAACTCACTGTCAGGTGAAAGAAGCGGCTGGCTAATGCACATGTAGCGGAGGAATGTGTTAGTCTACAACTCGCCCCACATCGGCAGGGGGGGTGGAGCAATGACAGCAGGGGCAGTAGAGTTCAACAGTCGTGACGTTTCTTGCCCCAGAAGTGAATTCTCCATTCATTTTCTCCATAGAATGGATCGAAGTTTCGATTTCTTTTTCCCCTGCATTTATTTTTAATTTTTTGCTGAAAGTGAAATGTTTTATGGTCACTCACGACTCTCTGGAAGACTGGTTGGCTTGGTTCCAGCCTTAAAACTCGTTATATAAGGATTTTTCAACATGTCTATGGAGAAAATGAATAAGGAATTCACTTCTGGGGCAAGAAACGTCACGTGACTTGAGCTCTATAATTGACCAAGTACAACTGGGGAGAAAATGGGAGGGGCTTAAAATGTAATAGTTCAGTCTGAGTGCTAGAAACGTCACTGACCATGTATGTTTTTATTTGGTGTTATGATATATAGACACTCCAACCAATTTAGAATTTCACAGACAAAAAGACAAGGAGATTTGTTTGGTATGATATCTTCATTTCCATGAAACAATTTTCTTTTAAAGTACAGTCTTTTGTGAGGTAGGCTATAACAGTTCAACAATTATCAACATTGCTCCTTAACGTGACGACGTGAAGTGACATGAAATAAACATTTCCATGTACAATGTCTTCAACATGAGGTAGAAATGGTTACAGAGAATGTACATGATACAACAACAAAGGGTACTTCTGATTTACAAAGATAACGTTGAAATCCCACATTTTACTTCAGTGAATCATCAGAGTAACCCAGAGGAACAGCATGGTATAACAGTCAATGTGTAGTTCAGTGAATCATCAGAGGGACAGCATGGTATAACAGTCAAAGTGTTAGTTCAGTGTAGAGCACGTTCTTTGTGAGCCGTTGAAGAGCATTTATTATTTATTTGTGCTAATTAAGCGCTTCTATACTTCTAACATCTGGGGCGAGCGTTATTGTTATTACCTCCGCCAAGGAGGTTCTGTTTTCGGGGGCCGTTTTTCTGCTTGTCTGTTTGTTTGCCTGTTAGCAGGATTACGGAAAAAACGACTGAGGCGATTTTCATGAAACTTGGTGGGAGGGTGTAGCAGGGGCCGAGGAAGAACCCATTCAATGTAGGTACGGATCCCAGCCGGGGTGGGGCTAGGGAGGGGGCGGGGCTAGGGAAAAGGGGCCGTAACTGGGGATAGGAAGGTCGTAGAGAGTCGGGATTCGAGGGGTGGGTAGGGGGAGTGGCTAGGTGTATCTGGGTGTTGGGAGGGGGTGTGGTCAGAAAAGGGGGATGGGCTAGAGAAAAGGGGCCTGGGGATAGAGGTCGTCGAGAGTCGGGTTTTCGAGGGGTGGCTAGGGGGAGTGGCTAGGTGTATCTGGGTGGTGGGAGGGGGCGTGGTCAGGAAAGAGCCGTAGCTAGTGATAGGAAGGTCATGGAGAGGGGGTTTGAAGGGTGGGTAGGGGGGAGTGGCTGGGGGGATGTGGGTGGCTCAGGGTTCTGATCCGACTCACAACATTTTCATATCATAGCAGACTGGATTATTGGCCTTGGCGGAGGTCTGCACTCTGCGAGTGCACTTCTAGTTATTTGTGTAAAACCTTGTAAAATCTATATTCTTTCTTCAGTGGAAATTTATCTAGGTGTGATGTGGGTATTTTTCCCCACACTGTCGACCACAAGTTTGAATACGTTTACAAATATGCTTTCCTTTCCAAAAGAGACGCCTTTTCATTGCAGGCAAAGCCGAATTTCAGACTAAATCTTACTATTGGTGGGAGATTCACTCAGTGGGCATGCTTCTATTGAGGATTTAGCTTTGGACTATAGATTACAAAGGATTCATTTAGCAAAGATCATGGTACTGTATGGCACACTTTATGAAGGGATGGCCTTATGGAGCAACAAAGCTACTGTTGAATCCACAATGATGAGATGAGTGATCTTAACAGTCTACTGTACACTCTCTAAGAAACATTTGGTTACCAAAGCATATTGTAGCTCAAATCAAGCTGATTGATAAGTGAGGCTATGAGAGATACATCTGTATAATACTGAACACAATAAGTGGGAATTGGACAATGATGAAAGAAACACTATTAGGCCTGGGTGAATAGACTATGGACTATCTGTAAGGATGCAATTCCACATAGATAAGACATGTAATAAACATACCCATTAGAGGGCATAGGTATATGTCTTGATATGTCATTTGTCATATTTTCCATCAAGAGTGCTTTTTTCTTTGTCGTCAGTTTGTCCGTCAAAACAGCTTCCCCCACTGCTAACTACTCTAACACTTAACAGCTCATTCCTTTCTCCACCAAAACCTATAAGAGAAATACATCTATACATGAAGAAAATATGTTTCATATTTCTAAAAACATCATCGATGTACATAATGGCATGTAGTGTCCTTTAAAAAAAATATCTGAATTACATTCAACATTTCAGGCCTTACAAAAAACCTAAAGTTTAATTTCCCAGAGCTATGAAGCAGTGTGGATGGTGTTATTAATTCACGTGTGTGTGTGTGTGTGTGTGTGTGTGTGTGTGTGTGTGTGTGTGTGTGTGTGTGTGTGTGTGTGTGTGTGTGTGTGTGTGTGTGTGTGTGTGTGTGTGTCTGTGTGTGTCTGTGTGTACGTGCATGCATGTATGTTTGTTTGTTTGTTTCTGTGACTCTGTGCATGTGTGTGTATGAGTGTGTAGGTGTTGTCCTGTTAATATTGATACGTTCATTGTTTCCCTGAAGTGTTCGGTTTGCCTCTTTAACAAACAAAGCCATGACTCCGTTATCATTCTGCTCCATAAAGCTCCCTACAAACACCCTAAGGTAATACATACATTCGTGTTTTTTTTTTTCATTCTGAGGTAACAATATTCTTCCTGAGTATTCATAACAAGACTATAAATCGTCCTTTTGAGAGGCAAAAGTAAAAATAATGCATATTTAAAAAGAAAAAAAAGAAAATACTTGAAGACGAGCAGGTAGATTTTCGTAAGAATGTAACGCGGAGCACAAATGGAAAGAGGCACTCACTCAGAAGCAGGGATCCTCCACTGCAACTTGTCAGCATCCAAACACAGGCTGCAAACAAGATCTTCCTTCTAACCTCCACAGACCAGAGGTTCAAGCAATTTACTGACTTTTGGTGATTTTTCGGTTGTTATCATATTGCTTTTTTATATATATATATATATAAAAGCATTACAACATTACATATATATATGTAATGTATATTAATATTTTATTTATGTATATGTAATGTATATTCATATTTAAATTGGTGCAGACAAAGCATAGGCTGGATCAGGTCTTACATGACTCCCGCATTCTTCTGAAAATTTACCTGTTAGTTTGGGGATTAGGAGTTAGGTGCGCATGTAAACAACATGCTCTGAAGATGATCTGCATAATATATTCTGTCCTTTTGTCAATGCTAAAATAAAGTTTCCAATCGTAGATTATCCCGCCCGCTCTTTCTTTCCACCTCAACAATCGAGGAAAGGGCAGCTTCGTGTACTACTAACAGCACCTAATCATTTGAAGCAGTTTGGCTTGAATACATTGAACGAGAATGAAAGTAGTGTAACAGTGAAAACGCAAGAGAACAAGAGGCGGGGTTACAGGATGGAGAGGACATCAAAGGAATTGAGAAAAAAAGGAAATAGAGAAAACGTTAAGAGTAAGGGGCGGGGCGGGGCGGGGCGGGGCAGTAAGGGCTGAGCAGGGAAACATTCATTTCTCAAAGCGTGTGCGTGAGACACCAGGCCTTGGAATCAGCTCGTAAAGTAGCAGTGATTGTGCTGAAGTAGTAGTATGGCAATCCCACCATTTCACTTATTGCTCTCCTTTTTGGTCTGAAATGATTTTCATGTTGTGGTCGAGGCTATTTGCAGTCAAAGGCCGTTTACATCGTGGCCACAAATAACGGCATCTTCTAAAACGGCGACATTGCAGCGTCTTGCTGTCACAGTAGCAGAAAGGAAATAAATAGCATCCTGAGATAAACAGTCCCTCATACATTTAGACTGCCTAAAACGCTATCAATATTATCAGTATGCCTATAACCCATCCCTAACCCTTCCCTTAACCTTACAGGGCAAAGTGCCCCCGTGACTCTTTGGAGAAACATGAAGAATGAAAAGGTTAAAATTGAACAGGAGACAGCAGTCCTGCAGCGCCCTCTGGTGTTCTCTAGTTAAAGCCTCTCACTGCCAAATCCCACATTTCCCCTCCAAAATGTGTCTGGGTGAAGAACCCTGGTTTGGTTGGCTTGACAGAGAGTGAGCGACTCCAGGGCCTGTTCTCTTCTCAAATGCCAAACTGGGCTGTCAGCGCCCTCCAGTGGGGTCCTCGGATCGTGCGTGCGATGCGGGTATCTTCATAGACATCCTCTGCTGGTGCGGAAAGTTGTGCTCCCCCGATCCACTCTCCCCGGCTAGGCCTGACGGCGGGCTGTAGTCCCCCGCCCCGCCATACGGGGGCGTCATCAAGGGCTTCCCGGGCTTGTAGGCCTGCGGGTCTGGGGCCGAGCCGCTCATATCATAGCCATTGCCACCGGGCCCGCTGCTGTGGCCTTTGCTATGGCTGTTTCCGTGGCCGTTGCCGTACTTCCTGTAGCGCGGGCCGTCCACCTCTCCGCCCTCCTCTCCGTCCTCGGCCATCTCGAAGGCCTTGCGTTTCAGCGGCAGCACCCCCGGCTCGGAGCCCCCTCCGAGGCTGTGGGTGGGGTAGCTGTAACTGCCCCCGACCACAGTGGGCCTCGGAGCCAGGGGAGCGGGGGCACTGAGCCCAGAGGGCAGGTAGGAGGCACTGGGGTGGCTGTATCCAGAGGCCAGGCTGGTCTGGGCGTGGGGGTAGCACCCCGGAGGGTAGTTGTAGACCGGAGTGCTTGGGCTGTAGCTGGGCACCAGGGCGGGCGTAGCCTGTAGAGAGTGTAGCGTGGCGGGGGGAAGTGCTGCGCCGGGCTGAGGGCAGTATCCCGAGGGCAGGTAGGTGCTGTTGTACGCAGGAGGGTATTCCTGAGAGGAGGGGGCGCCGCAGGAGCCGGCCCCACTGTAGCCGGGGTCAGAGGTCACCACTGTCACACTCGCCGTGGTCGGAAGGCCCACGGACGCCACGCCCACCTTGGCGCCCGCTAAGGCCTCCAGTCCCGGGTAGCACTCCATGCCCGGCCCCAGTGCCCAGGGCTCCGACTCGGTCTTGGGGAAAGTCCCAGGCTCCGAGTAGGCGACGGAGGCGGGCCGGTCGTAGGGCAGCTCCAGTCCTGAGTATTTCTCGGCATAGCGTTTGAGCAGAGAAGAGGCAGTGAGGGCTGATATGTCGTCGCTGGCCCAGGGGTAACCCGCGGGGACGTAGCCGCCGCGGCGAGAGGCGGTGGCGTACGGGTCGTGTTTGTGGGCAGAGGGGGGCGAGGTGGTCGAGGTGACGTCCAGGTGCTGCTCAGGCCACTGGGATAAGGGGGCGCCGTGCTCCGGAGACCAGTGCATCTTCAACAGACCTACCAGAGAAGAAGAGCAAAACAGAATTAGTCCACACACTCTTAAATTAGCAGAGCTGAATCATCATCCATGTTGTATACCTCTAACCTTTAATACATGTATACCCCTAACCTTTAATACATGTATACCCCTAACCTTTAATACATGTATACCCCTAACCTTTAACACGTTGAGTGCCAAGGACGAGATATCTCGGCTTACATAATCCAACCGTTGAGTGCCAAGGACGAGATATCTCGGCTTACATAAACATTTTTTTTTTTTGACGGTGGGACATCGATCAACCCCTTTTACGTCTCCTACACCAGAATTGGAGGTATTGAATGTGTATAATCTATTTTACCGACCCACTGAGTGTCGACATGTCTCTCCACAGTAGAAAGAGGCGACCCAAAACTGGACGGAAAAGCGCGAGGAAGCCGTTCTCATACTGTAAAATTGATGGCGAAAACGCTTTCACTTTCGCGCTGATGCACAGCGGTGGCAACGGTGGGGGGTTCCAAGAATAGATTGGATGCACACTTTGAAACACGCAGCATAAATATGACCAGAATCGCATCAAAGCTCTCAACCAAAACTCCACGAAACGAGCGAGTCCACCCAGACTTCCTCAAACAGCGGCCGCGCAAACAGGCAGCAGCCAGGCAGCAGCAACTTCGTTGTGACACGCCCGCTGGAGAGCCAGGGAGGCAGGAGGAGAACACACACGGAGGGAGGAGTTGGAAGCAGAGGGGGGTTTCCTGCTGTTATGGAGAAAATTACTGTTCAAAACTATTGTTTAGATGTCTGACTCTTACTGATGCCAAAAATGAATGGTTAAAGTGACTGTTCTATCGAATTTCACAAAAAGCCGTTTATCTCGGAATAATTTTTCTGACGCTGAAACCATGCTGTATTCAACTGCTAATGCTTACATAACTACTAACTCTACAAACTAACTCTTTTAGACAGAGAAAGCACACATTCTATTAGTTCTTTTTAGATGATTGGTGTTCACGAAGTCTTAACAGAAAAGAATCCTCGGCTCTTGTAAAATGAGCCAGAATCCTCAAAAAAAAACCTGGCAGAACCTACCTACAGCATTGAAAAAAGGGCTGGCAGTCAATGTGTTAATACATGTATACCCCTAAACTTGTGAGGCAGGTGGATTAGCGCAAGATCATGAGATCACGATCACACAACAAATTCATCTTGCCATCCTCCAATCTATTGGTTTGAATCTGAACCACTAGTTGTTTTGCACCAATCAGCGTCCAGAGGCAGCTACAGGCAAGATTTAGGTGTGATGCCCGTGATAGACAGATGGTTCATCCAATCGCCTCCTGCCAGGTTTTTTTTTTTGAAAGTGCCTGCCCTTTGAAACGGTTTCCCGGCGACTCGTTCCCAGGTGGTTATGTTAAAACAAACCATCTGGCAGCATCAGGTTAGTATAAACCATGTCGTCCAAAAGGCAGTAGCAAGCTGAGAGTCTGGCTTTATGAATATCTGCCCCTGGTACATAATCACCTTGGCTGACTGACCCTTCTCCTCCAGAACCATGTCGGGTGTTTAGCCCGTGCTCCTGTCCCCACAGTGTCGCCCAGGCGGGGGACGACTGTTCTCTGCCTCATGCGGAGCCGCCCGCCAGGCCCGGTCTCCAGGGCGATAAGCCTCTATCAGCCTGTGTGCTGCCCTGTGCCTCTGCCTCTCTCACTGGGGCCATTGTTGTCTCTCTGTGAGTCTCTTTACTGCACAAAGCCGCCCCCACCGAGCGTGTGATCTAATTCGGCCCAAACCTCAGGGGTCTGCTGGACAGGGGGGGGGTCACTGGGCAGAGGGGGAACAGAGTCGCTTTTCATCGCAGATCCGACTGGACCAGCACATCTACTATGAACACCATTACAAGTACACTGATTGATTGAGCAATGGAGGGCGGAAATTTCAACTTTCATTCTATTATCAGTTTATTTTGCTTTGTGTGATTATTATTCGTGCACATTTACACAAACGGAGCGCTTCAGTGCTCGTGGGCTTTGATTGTCTTCTGCAGGCCTTGTGTTTTGGAGCTCTAGCATTAGCCTGACATTCCAGGCATTGCAGAGTATTATTAAACTGTCCTGACCCCAGAGGGCCGAGCGTGCACCAGCACCGGCCAGAGGATGGGGGCGCTGCCGCTGCCTTCATTTCACCAAGATGTGTGCGCTCACTATAGGTGCAAAAAACACAGAAGAGCATATAGCGACAGTGCCGGGTAATGGTGGGAGTTTATTCTCTCTCTCTCTGTCTCTCTCTCTCTCACACACACACACACACACACACACGTCTGGGCTGACAGTCTATATGTGTGGATTATGTCAGAGTGTGTCACATGTCCACCAGGACCACCAGATGGGCCTCTAAACGGTCCACATGTTGATCCCTAAATTAAATGATCCTTCGGCCCAATAATCCCACTCATCCAATCCCAGGATCCTGCCTCTCCCGCTCAGGATCCTGCCTCTCCTGCTCAGGATCCTGCCTCTCCTGCTCAGGATCCTGCCTCTCCTGCTCAGGATCCTGCCTCTCCCGCTCAGGATCCTGCCTCTCCCGCTTAGGATCCTGCCTCTCCTGCTCAGGATCCTGCCTCTCCTGCTCAGGATCCTGCCTCTCCCGCTCAGGATCCTGCCTCTCCCGCTCAGGATCCTGCCTCTCCCGCTCAGGATCCTGCCTCTCCTGCTCAGGATCCTGCCTCTCCCGCTCAGGATCCTGCCTCTCCCGCTCAGGATCCTGCCTCTCCTGCTCAGGATCCTGCCTCTCCTCCCGCTCAGGATCCTGCCTCTCCTGCTCAGGATCCTGCCTCTCCCGCTCAGGATCCTGCCTCTCCCGCTCAGGATCCTGCCTCTCCTGCTCAGGATCCTGCCTCTCGCGCTCAGGCCAGAATTCCAGCCGGTCATGGGACTCACTGGCCCCATCCTATCCTATCCTATCCCAGCACAAAGACAAACGCAACACTATCGGGCTGGCACAGGGCCCATTAGGCCCTACAGTATATTCCTACCACGCATTCAGAAAAGTGGGCAAGCACAGTGATGCAAACACATACAGAGGGAGAGAGAGCGAGAGAGAGAGAGGGAGGGAGGGAGGAAGCATTAGAATTTTTAGCTTCTTTCTTCTTAAATACAATAAGCATTTTATAACTTTATAACATTTCTTTATAACACTTTATAACTTTATAACAGCTCTGAGGTTTTGTTAGGCACAAGGAGAAACAGAAACACTGCCTCTTGTGGTTTAGTGCTTAATAATAGCTGAAACCTCTGAAATTGTATTAGGTCAGCAGGCCACGTTGAAAACCACTGGCCAACACTGCAATACCATTTCTAACCAGACTAGGGAGGGAACCTATGCATGGCCAATGTGTGAGGTGTTATATACTATTAGAGCTCCTTTCTCTAACCATGTATGTTGCTCTGCACAGTCCAAGACAGCGTTATTCTCAAATCTTTCTCAAAAGTGACACAATCTCAGAATGACCCCACTTCCTGTCTAGTGTCTAGTCCTAGCTAACTCCAGCCAGCTTGACACTGCTACAGCGAGCAGCAGCTACCCGGTCCCACATGTCATTTTGCTGCCACATTTCACCGTGCAGTGTCACGTTTCTGTGAAATGTGTGTGTGTGTGTGTGTGTGTGTGTGTGTGCGTGTGTGCGTGTGTGTGTGTGTGTGTGTGTGTGTGTGCCAGACTCCATTTCGTCTGGCTCCTCTTACTCTCATTCTGGTAAAGCAGGAAAAAAGGCTCTGTTATCTTTACAACCATCCAGGCCTGCTTTATTGCACAGTCCAAATTGTCATCAAAACTTGCCATTTTCGGGCATCCGGGTAGTCTAGCAATAGATTCTGTGCCTACCAACACGTGTCCTGGTCGCTGCACTAGCGCCTCCCCTGGTCGGTCAGGGCGCCCGTTCAGGGCGGAAGGGAACTGGTGGGAGTATCGTGATCCTCCCACGTGCAACGTCCTACCAGTGAAGCTCCCGCTGTCAGGAAATATGGGTTTTTTTTTTGTTTTTGTTTTTGCCATTTTCATGCGTGTAGGTAGCTTGCTAGCTGATGTTGTTGAGAGCCCAAAGTGCTAACATCTAAAATGTAAACTTCACTCAGTAGTCAGATACTTTAAGGCAAATACTCACCCAACCACCACCCCGATTCCAACACCCTTATTTTCCACTGCATTATTTCAATGTCACACTACTTCCTGTTTCTAGTCATGCTTCCTTCACATAATCCTTTCATGAGGGAAACACAGATTTCTTTCATTTTCTCGAGCACAAAGCACATATTAGCCTGTGAAGAGATCCTGCTCATTGCAGGAAATGACAGGAAATCAGGCTAGTAGAAAACAAAAAGAAATGGTGTAACTAGTGTCAGTAAACTGCTCACTCCTCATGTCTGTTTGGGGTGGGCGTGGTTTTTGCAAATCTTTCAGCAGCATGTTCAACATCGTTAGTGAGCTCTCTGGACAGAGGGCTGGGTAGCAAAGTCTGATAAGCCACTTCCTGGGGGCAGAGAATGTCTTCAAAGTAAATTCTCACTCTTTATATTTATGTAGGCCTAAAGCCAGCACACAAACAACCACACAGACACACAAACACTTCAATGGATGTTTTCATCATTTGGTTCAGTCACACTGACTCTGCCCTGCCACCATCTGACTCGAACACATAAGTTAAGTTAAAGTTAAGTTAAGTTAAGTGGCCTGCCACCATCTGACTCGAACACATAAGTTAAGTTAAAGTTAAGTTAAGTTAAGTGCCCTGCCACCATCTGACTCGAACACATAAGTTAAGTTAAAGTTAAGTTAAGTTAAGTGCCCTGCCACCATCTGACTCGAACACATAAGTTAAGTTAAAGTTAAGTTAAGTGGCCTGCCACCATCTGACTCGAACACATAAGTTAAGTTAAAGTCAAGTTAAGTTAAGTGGCCTGCCACCATCTGACTCGAACACATAAGTTAAGTTAAAGTTAAGTTAAGTTAAGTTAAGTGCCCTGCCACCATCTGACTCAAACACATAAGTTAAGTTAAAGTTAAGTTAAGTTAAGTGCCCTGCCACCATCTGACTCGAACACATAAGTTAAGTTAAAGTTAAGTTAAGTTAAGTGCCCTGCCACCATCTGACTCAAACACATAAGTTAAGTTAAAGTCAAGTTAAGTTAAGTGCCCTGCCACCATCTGACTCGAACACATAAGTTAAGTTAAGTTAAAGTCAAGTTAAGTTAAGTGCACTGCTACCATCTGACTCGTACACATAAGTTAAGTTGAGTTAAAGTCAAGTTAAGTTATGTGCCCTGCCACCATCTGACTCGAACACATAAGTTAAGTTGAGTTCAAGTCAAGTTAAGTTAAGTGCCCTGGCTGCCACCTGACTCATACAACATAAGTTAAGTTGAGTTAAAGTCAAGTTAAGTTATGTGCCCTGCCACCATCTGACTCGAACACATAAGTTAAGTTGAGTTAAAGTCAAGTCAAGTTAAGTTATGTGCCCTGGCTGCCACCATCTGACTCGTACACATAAGTTAAGTTAAGTTGAGTTAAAGTCAAGTTAAGTTAAGTGCCCTGGCTGCCACCATCTGACTCAACCACATAACAGTCAAATAGTATGTTGCACAGTGTTTGGATACAAAGCAATCATGCAACAAGACAAAAGCACACAGGCAGGCAGGCAGGCAGGCGGTCACTGAACTGGTACTCACACTGGTCATGCTGGTCCCAGCCATGAGCCAATCGATCGCAGCTCTGCTTTCAATCTAGCGCTACTCCTCTCAGCAGATGCTCTACAATCTACACAAGACATGTTCGATTGCAATAACCTAATCTACTGTATTTCTCCAAAGCTCATTAGAAGTCTGAAAACTGAATGCATGGGAATCAGTATGAGATGAGATAGTGGAAGTTGGAGCGGTCTGGATGGGCTGAAGAGCAGACTGAGGAAAGCAGACTAATGAAGGATTAGCACATGAGGCTTATGAGAGTCAGTGTGGGAGTCTGCTGACAATCTGACAGTCATGGACCAGCGTTCTGCGTTGAATTAAAGAAGCAGAGCTTACTCCTCCTTATCCTCGCCATAAGCTTGTAACTTGGTGAAGGGCTTTATTCCAAAATGCTATCATCATTTAACAAACATTAAAAAAGAAATGCTCCCCCGATGTTTATTGTGCAAAATGTAGGTGTATAGGCCTAATTTGTAACAATTTTTACAAATATTTAGTTATCAAATAATATCGTTTCAACCCAGTCTGGGTTTGAACTCTTTACTAGATTTCTCACTTTAGAATGAAACTGTGTTTCTCAAATATATGCACACACCAGTTAAGATATAAACACATACTGTACATCTACTGAAGTTATAATAAGGTAATAATAAGCTAAATGAGTGAGATGTAAAAGGTTTGAAGATACGGTAGTTAATACCGCATGCACGCCGTTACATTGTCAGTATCACTGGACAAATATGATGCACTCACTTGTCATAGTTGCATATTCATAGTCTCTTCTGTATCCAGTAAAACAGTAAGATGATCACTGAATGAGACATTATTGCCACAAGGCGTTGCGAGCTTATGCTAGCCCAGATATGGAAGCCCGATGCAACTGCCATGTTTTACGTTCTTTTCATATTTTAAGTGTGAATTCTCTGTGAGCGATTCAAACCTGGCATTGCTCATGTGTGCCGTGGCATCAGACGTCTGTGGTTGCGAGTAAGGATGTTAGTGTTTGGGTGTTATATGGGATGAGGGAGGGAGCCCCCACCTCAGGTTGTCTTGGGACTTGGAAACAGCCCTCCATGCTTGGCTATCCTTAGCTTACACACAGATGAGCGCTAAGCCGGCTTGCTAACTATCTCATGATGTCTGTTCTTAATCATTGTGATTCTCATACTGTTGTTTAGCATTAGTGCGTCCTTATCTGTTTGCCGTGCAGCAGTTAGACTATTGCAGAACACATCAGTGGACAGAAGAATGCAAAGTTCACAATGATTAGAAAACCAAAGCAGGAAAGAGGAATTTAGGGCGGTAGATTCCCTGCCCAGTGCCTACCAACACGAGGGTCGCAGGTTCGAGCCCCCGTGCGTGTTACCTCTGGCTTGGTTGGGCTTCCATGCAGGCACAATTGGCCATGTCTGCGGGAGGGAAGCTGGATTAAGGGTATGAGTCCTGCAGTGGGTTGCACCAGCTGTGCGTAAGTTGAAACGTAAGCTAGTTTGAACGTAAAGTCTCACTAAATCAGAGTTTACGCACTACTAAAAATATTTGGGTTGCACCAAGTGAAATAGTTACAACGTAGGCCTAAGTTAGAACTTAGATTGTACACCTACCTCTTACTAGGTGTAAAGTCCTCCGTAAAATAGCAGTTGGCACGGATTGCAACTTGGCACCGTGGCGCATCGTTGTTTTGCGTCCGCAACGCACTCTCCGTGATCAATTATTACACCCTTTGATATTTATGACTAGTAGCACTGCATACAAATTAAAATAACCGCAACAATTTAGCGAGGCAGGATGGTGGTAAATTAGCCTACAATACTGATGGGCTCACAGATAAAAGTTAACAGTAATATGAACCTAAATGAACGTTACTCAATAACGTTCTCATTTGGTTAGTGTTGATGAAATATGAAAGCACTAATTTGCGGTGGGCAACATGTCCCGACTGTTTTCATCCCACTTAATTAAACAACGGTAAATAAACACCGTTTCCACCGTGCTTTTCACTGATTGGCTACAGGAAGTGAAAACATCATTTTCCGCGACACTATTTTGGTTAGTATGGACTTTAGGGTCTACTAGTTAAGATGTATCTTACGTCTCCGTGGTGCAACTAAACAAAGACACAACTTTAGTGTCAAACTAACTAGTTTGAACGTAGCAGTTAGTGTGGACTTTACACCCCAACTTAAGAGAGAACTTACGTTCAGCTGGTGCAACAGGCTGCTGCTCACTAGTGCCTCCTCTGGTCGGTCGGGGCGCTTATCAGAATCTTGCTCGTACTCAAGCATATCAACATAAGCACCAAACATGATAAGAGACATAGGACTGTTCCATACAATGAAATAGAATAAAATATACGTTATGTAGCCTATCATGTACAGTAAAGGGTCACCAAAGATATATGTGCCTTCTCCATCAGTCATTCTCAAGTACCATTAG
Organism: Poromitra crassiceps; assembly: GCF_964638095.1. Classification (NCBI taxonomy): domain Eukaryota; kingdom Metazoa; phylum Chordata; class Actinopteri; order Beryciformes; family Melamphaidae; genus Poromitra; species Poromitra crassiceps. The sequence continues at coordinate 1,688,217 of NC_139650.1, forward strand.
TAAAGTGAAATATCTGAAGTACCTACTATTTCCTATACCGCAGAGGGAGTATAGTAATAATAGTAGTAGTAGTAGTAGTAATAATAATACAATAATAATAATAATGATAATAATACATAATAATTAAATAATAATATGTAATAATGATAATGATAATAATAATTATTATTATTATTATTTAAGGGGACAGGGGAATTAGTGTGACTACTGACTAGCGAATAGCGTGATCCTCCCACGCGCTATGTCCTGCCCTGAAACTCCTCACTGTCAGGTGAAAAGAAGCAGCTGGCGACTCCGCATGTATCGGAGGAAGCATGTGCTAGTCTACAACTCTCCCCAGATCGGCAGAGGGGGAGGAGCAACGGCCATGAGAGCAGAGGGAATTGGCCAAGTACAATTGGGGAGCTCAAATCTTTTAGACCAATCCTGTAAATGATCAACATTTGTGCACAAGAGGATATGTTGTAATTAGGTGTGTGTGTGTGTGTGTGTGTGTGTGTGTGTGTCGTGTGTATCAAAATGTGCTGCTGTTGGCAAAGAAGAATCTCTATCCAGGCGTACAATTGTTGCCCTACAGGCACAACCTACAAGAGAGCCTTTGTCCACGTCCAACAATACTGACCAGCAGCTCTGTAAGCTCTGCATGAACCATCTGGCCATCTGCACCGCCAGCCGCTCCACCATGCTGCGCTGCATGTGAGTGTAATGAATAGTCTCGTCCACCATGCTGCGCTGCATGTGAGTGTAATGAATAGTCTCGTCCACCATGCTGCGCTGCATGTGAGTGTAATGAATAGTCTCGTCCACCATGCTGCGCTGCATGTGAGTGTAATGAATAGTCTCGTCCACCATGCTGCGCTGCATGTGAGTGTAATGAATAGTCTCGTCCACCATGCTGCGCTGCATGTGAGTGTAATGAATAGTCTCGTCCACCATGCTGCGCTGCATGTGAGTGTAATGAATAGTCTCGTCCACCATGCTGCGCTGCATGTGAGTGTAATGAATAGTCTCGTCCACCATGCTGCGCTGCATGTGAGTGTAGTGAATAGTCTTGTCCACCATGCTGCGCTGCATGTGAGTGTAATGAATAGTCTCGTCCACCATGCTGCGCTGCATGTAGGTGTAATGAATAGTCTCGTCCACCATGCTGCGCTGCATGTGAGTGTAATGAATAGTCTCGTCCACCATGCTGCGCTGCATGTGAGTGTAATGAATAGTCTCGTCCACCATGCTGCGCTGCATGTGAGTGTAATGAATAGTCAGCCAAGTCAGGCTGCTGAAATGTGATCGAAGCAGGAAGTGAGGTAAAAGTATAGCCCCACGCTAACCACGCCCCCTACCCTCTAACCACGCCCCCTACCCTCTCTGGGTAGGGGGCGGATGAGCGGATGTCCCACCTAAAGGCTCATTAGTCCAATCAGAGCTCATTCATTTCACCAGTTTCCCTTTCCGTTTTGACCAACTTTCCCCTGCAGGAAGTACAGACGGGTAGGCAGGAAGTACAGACAGGTAGGCAGGAAGTACAGACGGGTAGGCAGGAAGTACAGACGGGTAGGCAGGAAGTACAGACGGGTAGGCAGGAAGTACAGACAGGTAGGCAGGAAGTACAGACGGGTAGGCAGGAAGTACAGACAGGTAGGCAGGAAGTACAGACGGGTAGGCAGGAAGTACAGACAGGTAGGCAGGAAGTACAGACGGGTAGGCAGGAAGTACAGACGGGTAGGCAGGAAGTACAGACGGGTAGGCAGGAAGTACAGACGGGTAGGCAGGAAGTACAGACAGGTAGGCAGGAAGTACAGACGGGTAGGCAGGAAGTACAGACAGGTAGGCAGGAAGTACAGACGGGTAGGCAGGAAGTACAGACAGGTAGGCAGGAAGTACAGACGGGTAGGCAGGAAGTACAGACGGGTAGGCAGGAAGTACAGACGGGTAGGCAGGAAGTACAGACAGGTAGGCAGGAAGTACAGACGGGTAGGCAGGAAGTACAGACAGGTAGGCAGGAAGTACAGACGGGTAGGCAGGAAGTACAGACAGGTAGGCAGGAAGTACAGACGGGTAGGCAGGAAGTACAGACAGGTAGGCAGGAAGTACAGACGAGTAGGCAGGAAGTACAGACGGGTAGGCAGGAAGTACAGACGGGTACGTGGGAGCATTTGCAAATTGGGAGCCAACGCGTCTGTTTTAAGAGACTATGGCAGAGCCTATATTTTCTGTTCTTCCGGATGTGTAATTACAGGTTCCACCCGTAGCCACAACAGAGATGGCGCTGTTTCCCTGCTGGGAAGTGGACGAACAACAACGGCCATTTTCAATGGAAAAGCCCGGCCGAGACAAGCTCTGGCATGAGAAAAACAGCTCCGTATTGGAAACTACGCAATATTTAAGAACACGAATAGCCCAGGTTTGACGGACAACAACCGTAGCTTTAAGGCAAGTAGCCTACTGTTTTATTGTGATTGCTACATGTATGAAAAAGTAGAGCCTTTCAGAATGGAGCTGGCAGTGAAATACCAGGGTCTGTGTGTGAGACCACGATATGGAATGAGGAGTCCAATTCTGACCCCCCCTCCCCACCCCACCCCCACCCAGGCCTACACATGGACACAACATGGCTTCAGGCTGCGCCAGCCAGCAAAATATGCAGTGTGCAAGAGCGAATGTGTGTGTGTGTGTGTGTGTGTGTGTGTGTGTGTGTGTGTGTGTGTGTGTGTGTGTGTGCACGTGCACGTGCCTGTGTGTGTGTGTGTGTGTGTGTGTGTGTGTGTGTGTGTGTGTGTGTGTGTAAAGGAAGCCAAACTGGGAGCAGGGGGCTTGTAAACAGAAGCTTGATCGATCCAATCAGGAGATGGACAACCCCCTCCACTCCCCCCCATCCTGCCCCCCTCCCCCCAGATCTCTGTCCAGCCTTCAACACCCTCCACTCGGTCCAGCTTCAGGGCTCCATGTCGCCGGACCATTCTTAATGACATAGCCGAGCGGAGAGAGGACCATTCTTAATGACATAGCTGAGCGGAGAGAGGACCATTCTTAATGACATAGCTGAGCGGAGAGAGGACCATTCTTAATGACATAGCTGAGCGGAGAGAGGACCATTCTTAATGACATAGCTGAGCGGAGAGAGGACCATTCTTAATGACATAGCCCAGTGGAGAGAGGACCATTCTTAATGACATAGCCGAGGGGAGAGAGGACCATTCTTAATGACATAGCTGAGCGAGAGAGGACCATTCTTAATGACATAGCCGAGCGAGAGGACCATTCTTAATGACATAGCTGAGCGGAGAGAGGACCATTCTTAATGACATAGCTGAGCGGAGAGAGGACCATTCTTAATGACATAGCCGAGGGGAGAGAGGACCATTCTTAATGACATAGCTGAGCGAGAGAGGACCATTCTTAATGACATAGCCGAGCGGAGAGAGGACCATTCTTAATGACATAGCTGAGCGGAGAGAGGACCATTCTTAATGACATAGCTGAGCGGAGAGAGGACCATTCTTAATGACATAGCCGAGCGAGAGGACCATTCTTAATGACATAGCCGAGGGGAGAGAGGACCATTCTTAATGACATAGCTGAGCGAGAGAGGACCATTCTTAATGACATAGCCGAGCGAGAGGACCATTCTTAATGACATAGCCGAGCGAGAGAGGACCATTCTTAATGACATAGCTGAGCGGAGAGAGGACCATTCTTAATGACATAGCTGAGCGGAGAGAGGACCATTCTTAATGACATAGCCGAGGGGAGAGAGGACCATTCTTAATGACATAGCTGAGCGAGAGAGGACCATTCTTAATGACATAGCCGAGCGAGAGGACCATTCTTAATGACATAGCCGAGCGAGAGAGGACCATTCTTAATGACATAGCCGAGCGAGAGAGGACCATTCTTAATGACATAGCTGAGCGAGAGAGGACCATTCTTAATGACATAGCTGAGCGGAGAGAGGACCATTCTTAATGACATAGCCGGGCGAGAGAGGACCATTCTTAATGACATAGCTGAGCGAGAGAGGACCATTCTTAATGACATAGCTGAGTGGAGAGAGGACCATTCTTAATGACATAGCCGGGCGAGAGAGGACCATTCTTAATGACATAGCCGGGCGAGAGAGGACAATTCTTAATGACATAGCCGAGCGGAGAGAGGACCATTCTTAATGACATAGCTGAGCGGAGAGAGGACCACTCTTAATGACATAGCCGAGCGGAGAGAGGACCACTCTTAATGACATAGCCGAGTGGAGAGAGGACCACTCTTAATGACATAGCTGAGTGAGAGAGGACCATTCTTAATGACATAGCTGAGCAGAGAGAGGACCATTCTTAATGACATAGCCGAGCGGAGAGAGGACCACTCTTAATGACATAGCCGGGCGAGAGAGGACCATTCTTAATGACATAGCCGGGCGAGAGAGGACCATTCTTAATGACATAGCCGGGCGAGAGAGGACCACTCTTAATGACATAGCCGAGCGGAGAGAGGACCATTCTTAATGACATAGCCGAGTGGAGAGAGGACCATTCTTAATGACATAGCCGAGTGGAGAGAGGACCATTCTTAATGACATAGCCGAGTGGAGAGAGGACCATTCTTAATGACATAGCCGAGTGGAGAGAGGACCATTCTTAATGACATAGCCGAGTGGAGAGAGGACCATTCTTAATGACATAGCCGGGCGAGAGAGGACCACTCTTAATGACATAGCCGAGCGGAGAGAGGACCATTCTTAATGACATAGCCGAGTGGAGAGAGGACCACTCTTAATGACATAGCCGAGTGGAGAGAGGACCATTCTTAATGACATAGCCGGGTGAGAGAGGACCACTCTTAATGACATAGCCGGGCGAGAGAGGACCACTCTTAATGACATAGTCGGGCGGGAGAGGACCATTCTTAATGACAGAGCCGGGCGAAAGAGGACTTTATCTGTTATATGCTGATCTCTCTCAGTCATCTTCCTCTCTCTATCCCTATTCCTCCCTCTCAATCTCCAATCTCTGTCCACATTTCTGTCTATGGTCTACAATGAACACGCATGTTCAGTCACATGACGCATGTTCAGTCACATGACGCATGTTAAGTCACATGATGACGTGAGAATACTCAGCATCAGGAAAGCCAATCCCCTTAGCCCTCCTGGTAACCTGCTTGGAGATACCAGGTAGTAAATGTACCTTTTCTGTTAAGAAATCTGGTAACACTTTTACAATAAGGGTACATCAATTAAGGGTTACTATAGTTCATATAAATAGTAATCACTAGTTACTGTAGGGTTAGGTTAGGGTTAGTTCATGGTTAGGGTGAACTAAGCCTATGGGTTCGTTAATGCTTATTAAGCATGAACTAAAAGTTAACTAATACATCTGAATGAATATTGTTATCGACAGGATATTATTTAAGCTAATTGTCATGTTATAGCTGTATTGCCTCACCAGATCATTCTCCACCTTCTCAAGAAAATGTGCTTATGCTAGTCATGGATGTGTGTGTGTGTGTGTGTGTGTGTGTGTGTGTGTGTGTGTGTGTGTGTGTGTGTGCTGTGTGTGTGTGTGTGTGTGTGTGTGCGTGCGTGTGTTTGTGTAGCTTCGTGTGACTTGTGGTCCACTGAATGGTCAGTATGAGCAATTAGGGGTTAATTAGATGAAAGTGGGCGTGGGGGAGGGGACCCAGTGGAATGGGATTTGGGGGTTGTGAAGCATCAGAGCTGGTTGGCTGGATGGGAATGGAGGAAAATCACCCTGTGGAAGAGCTGCTCTGTTGCTGCTTTTACTCTACTCACAATAAACAAAGACTTAAATTTCCTCAGGACACACACGCACGCGCACACACAAACACACGCACATACGCGTGCGCACCCACACACACACACACACATGCACATGCAGGGATAAGCAAGGTATATTCCTCAGTCAACTTTGTGGTTTTTTGTGTGGTATCCAGCTTTAACTGGCCAGCAGCAGAGTGGATCTTGGTGGTTTTTGGTGTGGTATCTAGCTTTAACTGGCCAGCAGCAGAGTGGATCTTGGTGGTTTTTGGTGTGGTATCTAGCTTTAACTGGCCAGCAGCAGAGTGGATCTTGGTGGTTTTTTGTGTGGTATCTAGCTTTAACTGGCCAGCAGCAGAGTGGATCTTGGTGGTTTTTGGTGTGGTATCTAGCTTTAACTGGCTGACAGCAGAGTGGATCTTGGTGGTTTTTGGTGTGGTATCTAGCTTTAACTGGCCAGCAGCAGAGTGGATCTTGGTGGTTTTTTGTGTGGTATCTAGCTTTAACTGGCCAGCAGCAGAGTGGATCTTGGTGGTTTTTTGTGTGGTTTCTAGCTTTAACTGGCTGACAGCAGAGTGGATCTTGGTGGTTTTTGGTGTGGTATCTAGCTTTAACTGGCCAGCAGCAGAGTAGATCTTAGTGGTTTTTGGTGTGGTATCTAGCTTTAACTGGCTGACAGCAGAGTAGATCTTAGTGGTTTTTGGTGTGGTATCTAGCTTTAACTGGCCAGCAGCAGAGTAGATCTTAGTGGTTTTTGGTGTGGTATCTAGCTTTAACTGGCTGACAGCAGAGTGAATCTTGGTGGTTTTTTGGTGTGGTATCTAGCTTTAACTGGCCAGCAGCAGAGTGGATCTTGGTGGTTTTTGTGTGGTATCTAGCTTTAACTGGCCAGCAGCAGAGTGGATCTTGGTGGTTTTTGGTGTGGTATCTAGCTTTAACTGGCCAGCAGCAGAGTAGATCTTAGTGGTTTTTGGTGTGGTATCTAGCTTTAACTGGCTGACAGCAGAGTGGATCTTAGTGGTTTTTTGTGTGGTATCTAGCTTTAACTGGCCAGCAGCAGAGTGGATCTTGGTGGTTCTTTGTGTGGTATCTATCTTCAACTGGCCGACAGCAGAGTGAATCCTGGTCATCTATAGGGTGAGTCAAGCTCTTGGAATGCCAGGAATCCAACCTGCGATCTATTTACAAAGCACATATCCTCTCCATACGCTCAGCACACTGTCCACTGCCAGAGAGAGAGAGAGAGCAAGAGAGAGAGAGAGAGAGAGAGAGAGAGAGAGAGAGAGAGAGAGAGAGAGAGAGAGAGAGAGAGAGAGAGAGAGAGAGAGAGAGAGAGAGAGAGAGAGAGAGAGAGAGAGAGAACACGCTTGCTTGCAGTGCTGATGAATCACCCTATCAGCTGTTTGCAGGTTATTGGGTGATTTGTATTAGTTAGAATTCGTTCAGGCCAGTGGGCGGATCAATATAGAACAGATCAGAGCACCAATGGGATATTAATACACAGAGGCCTGTCAAGTGTCCATTCACTGTGGCACAACTCAGCCACAGTCTGTCAGTCAGACTATAGGACAAAGTACGCGCCACAGCGCACACACACACACACACACACACACACACTCGTTCTCTGGCTGTTTTCCTCTCTCTCTCTCCTGTTTACACAGTAAATGAGGGGTATATTGTTATGTAAGCAGTGGCCATAGTCTAATAGTGAGGCTGAAGCCTGAGTGAGGAGAAGAAGATCCTCCCTCTGTTTTCCCTTCCCCCTTTTCTCCAGGCCTGCACAGTCCACCAGGCCTGCACAGTCCACCAGGCCTGCACAGTCCTGCACAGTCCACCAGGCCTGCACAGTCCTGCACAGTCCTGCACAGTCCACCAGGCCTGCACAGTCCACCAGGCCTGCACAGTCCTGCACAGTCCACCAGGCCCGCACAGTCCTGCACAGTCCACCAGGCCCTGCACAGTCCTGCACAGTCCACCAGGCCTGCACAGTCCTGCACAGTCCACCAGGCCCGCACAGTCCTGCACAGTCCACCAGGCCCTGCACAGTCCTGCACAGTCCACCAGGCCTGCACAGTCCTGCACAGTCCACCAGGCCTGCACAGTCCACCAGGCCTGCACAGTCCACCATGCAGTCCACCAGGCCCGCACAGTCCACCAGGCTCTGCACAGTCCTGCACAGTCCACCAGGCCTGCACAGTCCACCAGGCCTGCACAGTCCACCAGGCCTGCACAGTCCACCAGGCCTGCACAGTCCACCAGGCCTGCACAGTCCACCAGGCCTACACAGTCCACCAGGCCTACACAGTCCACCAGGCCTGCACAGTCCACCAGGCCTACACAGTCCACCAGGCCTGCACAGTCCACCAGGCCTGCACAGTCCACCAGGCCTGCACAGTCCACCAGGCCTGCACAGTCCACCAGGCCACAATGGAGTCAGCCAGCAACCTACTGTACCATGTCTGGTTCAAGTAGCACACATCCCCCATCAGCCAACAGCAAAGCAGTTCCAGAGTTCCTACACAGTTTCAATTAAAAAACAATCCATACTTTTTCAATATGATTTACACAGATAGACATCTTGCCCCTGATAAGATAACTAGGTCATATCACTGTATAGATGAAGACTGTACTTCACAGCCACAAATATCAGAATATATCATTGGCAGGGTTCCTACACGCTTTCCATTTTAAAATTCCACGTTTTCCCAGACTCTTGACTGGATGTGATTTTGGAGGGTATTTGATATAATGCATGCTGACAGCCTAATAAGAGCATCCCTCTATCTGAACATTAGTCTTCACACCAACACAAACTGTGGAATCAAAGTGGGTCTACAACAACATTAAAAAAAGTTATAATTATGGGTGTATTGGATGTTAACCACATGTTCCATACTGTTCCAGACATGTTTTCAAATTCCCAAACTGTTCAAGAAGAAATGATCAAATTCATTGCAATACTTTTCCAGACTTCCCAGCATAAGAACCCTGTATTTATAACTCCCAATCACTAGAGGGACATAAGACAATCGTGGTCAGAATAACCTCTTCCAGGTTACATCCAGTCATGCAGTTTAGGTGTAAAAAGGCCCATCTTGGAAACTATTTTGCCTTCAATCTTTGTGCTCAACCCTTTCTCTGCTTTACCATTTACTCTGCTTCTTCTCTCCTAGTCTTCCCCTGTGCTTCCTTCTCTCCTATCCTTCACCTGTGCTTCCTTCTCTCCTAGCCTTCCCCTGTGCTTCCTTCTCTCCTAGTCTTCCCCTGTGCTCAGGGCCGCCGCACCCTATACGCAGAGTACGCAGACTGCGTAGGGCATCATGTGACTGAGGGCACAATTTTTTTTTTTTTTGGTGCCCTCAGTCAGGCCACTCACTGAACAGCAGGCCAGGCGCCGCCTACTGGTTTACTAGTGGTTTTATTACTTTATTCAGGGTTAAAGTGGGTGCATCTCATTGTAAAATTGGACTCGGCCCAAATTGGGCTTCAAACGGCCCAAATTGGGCTTCGACTGGCCCAAATCTGGCTTCAAACGACCCAAATTGGGCTTCAAATGGCCCAAATCTGGCTTCAAACAGCCCAAATCTGGCTTCAAATGGCCCAAATTGGGCTTCAAACGGCCGAAATTTGTCTTCAAACAGCCCACATTTTTCACGCACGTCGGCCCGTATCGGCCTGGCCTGCTTGGTATCTAATGCCCGGCCTGAATTATGATCCCAGTCTGCCCCTGCTTGCATGTACAGTTTAACAATCGCTTGTTTGCCTTCCTTCTCTCCTATCCTTCACCTGTGCTTCCTTCTCTCCTATCCTTCACCTGTGCTTCCTTCTCTCCTAGCCTTCCCCTGTGCTTCCTTCTCTCCTAGCCTTCCCCTGTGCTTCCTTCTCTCCTAGCCTTCCCCTGTGCTTCCTTCTCCTCTAGCCTTCCTCTGTGCTTCCTTCTCTCCTAGCCTTCCCCTGTGCTTCCTTCTCTCCTATCCTTCCCCTGTGCTTCCTTCTCTCCTAGCCTTCCCCTGTGCTTCCTTCTCTCCTAGCCTTCCCCTATGTGCTTCCTTCTCTCCTATCCTTCACCTGTGCTTCCTTCTCTCCTAGCCTTCCCCTATGTGCTTCCTTCTCTCCTAGCCTTCCCCTGTGCTTCCTTCTCTCCTAGCCTTCCCCTGTGCTTCCTTCTCTCCTATCCTTCCCCTGTGGTTCCTTCTCTCCTATCCTTCCCCTGTGTTTCCTTCTCTCAGCCCTGTAGTAAAGACAGGAGTGTGTCCGAGCCTGTGTGGTCAGTCCTCCCCTCCCCCGCTCCCTTAGCTCACTCACACACACACACACACACGCGCGCGCGCGCAAACACACACACACACACACACACACACATGTGGCAGGCGCTGGCCTGGCCCCTCTCTGCTTATTGTGTCCACTCATATATCAGGCTGCAGCTGACCAGTGCCTCCTCATGTCTCCATCTGCCCTTCAATTTGCTCTCTCTCTTTCTCCCCCTCTCTCTTTCTATCCCCCCCCTCTCTCCCCCCCTCTCTCTTTCTCTCCCCCTCTCTCTTTCTATCTCCCCCTCCCTCTTTCTATATCCCCCTCCCTCTCTTTCTCCCCCCTCTCTTTCTCCCCTTCCTCTCTTTCTCCCCCCTCTCTCTTTCTCCCCCTCTCTCTTTCTCCCCCTCCCTCTCTTTCTTCCCCTCTCTCTTTCTCCCCTTCCTCTCTTTCTCCCCCCTCTCTCTTTCTCCCCTTCCTCTCTTTCTCCCCCTCTCTCTCTCCCCCCCTCTCTCTCTCCCTCTCCCTCTCTTTCTCCCACTCTCTTTCCCCCATCTCTCTACCTACCCCCTCTCTCTATTTCTCCCCCCTCTCTCTTCCCCCCTCTCTCTCTCCCCTCTCTCATTCTCCCTTGTGAACACTAGGGTCCACTATTCACAACAGATATTTACGGCATCATCTAATGAGGAACTAAGGTGGCAACAATTTGCTTGCATGATTACTGTAGACTGAGGGCTAAAGCAATGGTGTGTGTGTGCGCGTGTGTGTGTGTGCGCGCGTGTGTGTGTGTGTGTGTGCGAGTGTGTGTGCGCGTGTGTGTGTGCGTGTGTGTGCGTGTGCGTGTGTGTGTGGAGGAGGAGGAGGAGGAGGAGGAGGGAGATGTTTATGTGTCCGACAATACAGGCCTAATGACAGGCTGTTGACACCAGGTTACTAACGATCTGACTCTTTCACCAAAGCACTTCACTCTGCAGGTACCAGGCAACTAAAGGGCCAATAAGCACTTTCTAATTAGTCCGTTTATATCTAAGGATCTGACTCATTCGCCAAAGCACTTAACCCTGCAGGTACCAGGCAACTAAAGCCCGTCACCCTGCAGGTACCAGGCAACTAAAGCCCGTCACCCTGCACGTACCAGGCAACTAAAGCCCGTCACCCTGCACGTACCAGGCAACTAAAGCCCGTCACCCTGCAGGTACCAGGCAACTAAAGCCCGTCACCCTGCAGGTAACAGGCAACTAAAGCCCGTCACCCTGCAGGTACCAGGCAACTAAAGCCCGTCACCCTGCAGGTACCAGGCAACTAAAGCCCGTCACCCTGCAGGTACCAGGCAACTAAAGCCCGTCACCCTGCAGGTACCAGGCAACTAAAGGGCCAATAAGCAGTTTATAATTAGTCAGTTTATATCGCACTATCCTCGTTATGCTCAGGCCATGAGCATAATGATGAGGTCTGGGGGATTGTGTTTGTATGATTAGGGAGAATGCCGCCTCCATCATTACCACTCTGTTTCCCGCACCATAGTCTCGTTTGCCAGACTCTCTCCCTGCACAGGGAGAGAGTCTGGCTGCTAATTAATACCTCCGCTCTGGGCTAGTGGGGGAAACGGCTCTGTTACCTTTACAACCATCCACCGAAAGTACCAAGCAGGCCTGCTTTATTGCATGATCCAAATTTTGGTCAAAACTTGCCATTTTCAGTTGTTGTTGTTGTCACAGCGGCGGAGGCATTTGAGAACGACCATAGAGCGATACGCAGGGAGCTGGAAAGGAAATCCATAAATGGTCGGAGCCTGTCGGTCAGAGCCGGTCAGAGCCAATGGCAGAGCTTGCAGGGAGCTCGCCACCGACTGAAATGGTCGGCACCAATGGCAGAGCAAGAACGAACAAAGAGGGTTCCCTCTTTAACCAAAGTTACTTCCTTGTTTGCCTGAGGGGCATGCACTGTGTGCAGTCATCAGTACAGCGCATGCACCTCAGGCAAATGTTAGTTATGGATTTACTCCGAAAATGACCATTACCCGTAACTTTGTATTATTATTTCATTGCGTGGTGAGTACACGAGTCACAACATGTACATACATGTGAGTGTTTCTGGCACTATTGGAATGTGTATTTTGGGCAACTGAACGAACGGGGGTAGGCAAAAGTACCATAGACTGCCATTGTATAGTGCTAAACTAATTAGCAGTGAGGGCTGTATCGCACTTTCTAACCCACGTACAGTGAAGATACATTCTACTTTTAATCTCGGCAATATGGCAATAGGCAAATCTCCAAAAATGTTGGGTATCCCTTTAACTCCATTTCCTGCGCAGCTCCTTCAGATTAAAAGTTTTATGCTGACAAACTAACAGGGTGCTTTTATTGTGAAGTAAGCTTGCTAGCTTGATTAGTGGCACGATTAGCAACTTCTTTCACTAAAACAAGAGAGACAAGAATATTTGGGCATATTTGGAGTTATTTTTTCTCAGCCAATCAGCTTTAAACACTGCGGAAAGGTGAGCAAAAGTAGAGAGTAGAAGCAGAGACAGTAAAATAAGGATGATATACTTGAACGCACAAACAGGGAAGTGTAGCATTTATTAACGTTAGCATCTGTTAACTGTGGGGGGCGCAGTTTCCCCAAATAGAAAAACGACATAATGGGGCTTTAAAGTGCCAGTATGTGAAGCATAGACTATCTCTCTGTGCGCAGAAATCTAGCATGACGCTGTGAGTCTTTTTTAGGGTGGAATGTGACAGACGCACGTTACTAAAACTGTCTGCTTGGACAACTCCCTCCTTAGAAGACCAGGACATTTTGGACTGCTGCTGTATGGGTTTGTACTTGGCCTATATGTTGCTCTGTTGAATCCACAAGCAGCTAAAGCTAAATCCTGCTCTTGCATTATTCCAATCAGGCTATCGCTGTAATCCTGTTAAAGCTTTTGGCCTAATCAATAGCCCAGTCAATCAATATCAGCATATTCATCCGCCTGGATAGCAACCTCTCCTCATTAGCATATATATAGGTAAGCAGCACTAAGCAGTCTTCTCTCCTCTGCTGTGTCAGTGAGGTGTGTGAGCAGCGTGATGTCACTGAATCATCTGTTACTACACAGGTGTAAACGTGGGGAGGTGGGGAATCAGCTATAATTATGCTGTTTTCCGACCATGTGAACAGAAAATATAATGGTTCCATTTTGATGTGAGTCAGGCTCTCTACTAGACAGAACAGGCGGTTGGTGCTGTAAGCGCTGTCTTGTTTGAACACAGCGGAGCTATAGTATCTTCACATGGAGGGGCCGGAAAAAAAAAACGGCGACTGAACACTTTCTGTGAAATTCCTCAATGGAAGAGCTGGAGACTTCAGCTGTTAAAGCTATTAGCATATCTCCGTTCTCCCAACATGTCTTCTTCTCCCAGAGACCCCCAGCCCCTAGTTCCCCTCTCCAGCACAGCCACAGGGGAGGTATATCCAGGAGAGGGGGTGGGGGGGGGGGGGTTGCAGCAGAAGAAGTCAAACAGAAAAACAGACACAAACCAGGCTGGCTCACAACATACAACATAAACACAGGCCAAACACGGCCGTCACTGAACACCATCATACAACCTTTAGTGTTGCGGCAAAGCTAACCTCCTGGACTATGACCGTCCAACGTGTTTGAACCGAGGGGGCAGCAGGCTTTCTCGGTCGCATTGACGCCACTGACCTAAAAATATGGACAGAGCTATCCCATTGATTTTGGTCTCCCGTTTGGAGTTGATTCGTTGGCCGTCGCCATCTTGATTTTTCATCGTATA
>NC_139650.1:1709522-1719522 GCF_964638095.1 Poromitra crassiceps
ACACTGGCCCACTGAACTGGCCTAATAATAAGAATAATAGCATGTGTGTGTGAGCGCGTGTGTGTGTGAGCGCGTGTGTGTGTGTGAGCGCGCGCGTGCGTGTGTGTGTGTGTGTGTGTGTGTGTGTGTGTGTGTGGAAGGGTCCTGTGGAAGACATGGTCCATGATTAAATTAGGATCATATTTTTAGAGCACGGCTATGCTGTTGTAGCTATAGAGTTCCAGAGTATAAAGCAAACTTCATGGATGTCCAAAATTCAATGTTTAGAATAGAAAAATGTCAATTGTGTGCAGAGTGAATTATGGGAGTGAGAGAAACTGTGTGTGCGTGTGTGTGTGTGTGTGTGTGTGTGTGTGTGTGTGTGTGTGTGTGTGTGTGTGTGTGTGTGTGTGTGCGTGCGTGCGCCTGCGCGCGCGGGTGTGTGTGAGAGAGAGAGAGAGGCCACAACAGAGACAGGAAATCTTTGGAAACGGGACAGGAAAAGTGTGAATAGTGTCCAAGTCAGCACTATTGTGCGTGTATTTATTAAAGACACACACACACGCACACACACACGCACACACACGCACACGCACACACACGCACACAGTACACGCACATACACTAAACCCCCCCATGTCCTTTCTTTTCTCATCAAGTACAGATTGCCAATTAGGACGCCTCTCAAGTCGTGTTTCCATTACTCTCAGAAATGCGCAAAATCTATATATCGCAATAGAAATTGGGTAATGGAAACACGTGAATTTCGAAAAACCTCCCAAATATCGCAAAAAGTTTTTTCGCTCTCATGAGGTGGTTTTTCAGACGTGTCGATATAGAAGTTTATCGCAAAAGTGTAATGGAAACACATTTTTCGCATTTGCACGTCATGTGACCCATATTATCCCTTGGAAAAGGAGCGGAAAATAAGTTTGGTAAGTAAGGTTCGATAGCCGTGTCAAAACCTCCGCAGCAAGTGGAAAACTTTGAAGCAACGCTACCTAGCAGAAAGACGAGTATGCAAAAGCGTAGCCGGGCAAATTAGATAATGTTTAATGGCAGAAATCGGTCCATGGTGACAGCAGGCTGCCTGTGTGCGCGCATTTGGCACAGCGGCGAGATGAGAGGATGAAAAGCACACACTGGTGCGGTGGTGCTGTCTGAAGTGAATACAGTGACTGTGAGTAGGCTAATACATTGCACACGTTTCAGGTGCAATTATAGAACCAAATCAGCCTTTTCCCCCCTCCATCTCTAAATCGGACCAGTTGTAGGCTATAGGCTACCTTTTTTCCTCTGCCTGTCGCGCTGACTGCATTCACGCAGCCAGCAACATTTTGCGACTCATTTTCTTTTGAATTGATAATCAGGCTCGTTTATATGCATTGTAACTTCATGTTGGGATTTGCATTGACCATTGGTTGGATTTGAGCATGCAGGGGACGGGATATGGGGCAGATCCCCGTGCGTAATCACTGTGGGCAGCTGCTGCAACGGGGAATCACTCAAACGCAACTTCAATGGAAACGCCTACAAGTCGCAATTGTACATTGTCGAAGTTGTAGAAATATCGCAATTCTTTTGCGAAAAACTGTAATGGAAACACAGCTTCAGTCACTCTATGGTTTCCCCAAGGTTGACTGGCACTGCTCACTGCTGTCTTAATGACTTCCAATTACCAGCAGGCAACGACTTCCAATTACCATCAGGCAATGACCGTCCACTATAGAAGCTCGCTCCTTCTCTGTTACAGTTTCACACATAGCCAACCCTCACGCTGTAGTCTGCTGAAGGTACAGAAAGAACCCTCACGCTGTAGTCTGCTGAAGGTACAGAAAGACCCTCATGCTGTAGTCTGCTGAAGGTACAGAAAGAACCCTCACGCTGTAGTCTGCTGAAGGTACAGAAAGAACCCTCACGCTGTAGTCTGCTGAAGGTACAGAAAGAACCCTCACGCTGTAGTCTGCTGAAGGTACAGAAAGAACCCTCACCCTGTAGTCTGCTGAAGGTACAGAAAGAACCCTCACCCTGTAGTCTGCTGAAGGTACAGAAAGAACCCTCATGCTGTAGTCTGCTGAAGGTACAGAAATAACCCTCACGCTGTAGTCTGCTGAAGGTACAGAAAGAACCCTCACGCTGTAGTCTGCTGAAGGTACAGAAAGAACCCTCACGCTGTAGTCTGCTGAAGGTACAGAAAGAACCCTCATGCTGTAGTCTGCTGAAGGTACAGAAAGACCCTCACGCTGTAGTCTGCTGAAGGTACAGAAAGACCCTCACACTGTAGTCTGCTGAAGGTACAGAAAGAACCCTCACGCTGTAGTCTGCTGAAGGTACAGAAAGAACCCTCACGCTGTAGTCTGCTGAAGGTACAGAAAGACCCTCACGCTGTAGTCTGCTGAAGGTACAGAAAGAACCCTCACACTGTAGTCTGCTGAAGGTACAGAAAGAACCCTCATGCTGTAGTCTGCTGAAGGTACAGAAAGACCCTCACACTGTAGTCTGCTGAAGGTACAGAAAGACCCTCACACTGTAGTCTGCTGAAGGTACAGAAAGAACCCTCACGCTGTAGTCTGCTGAAGGTACAGAAAGAACCCTCATGCTGTAGTCTGCTGAAGGTACAGAAAGACCCTCACACTGTAGTCTGCTGAAGGTACAGAAAGAACCCTCACACTGTAGTCTGCTGAAGGTACAGAAAGAACCCTCATGCTGTAGTCTGCTGAAGGTACAGAAAGAACCCTCATGCTGTAGTCTGCTGAAGGTACAGAAAGAACCCTCACGCTGTAGTCTGCTGAAGGTACAGAAAGACCCTCACGCTGTAGTCTGCTGAAGGTACAGAAAGAACCCTCACGCTGTAGTCTGCTGAAGGTACAGAAAGAACCCTCACGCTGTAGTCTGCTGAAGGTACAGAAAGAACCCTCAAGCTGTAGTCTGCTGAAGGTACAGAAAGAACCCTCACGCTGTAGTCTGCTGAAGGTACAGAAAGAACCCTCACGCTGTAGTCTGCTGAAGGTACAGAAAGAACCCTCACGCTGTAGTCTGCTGAAGGTACAGAAAGACCCTCAAGCTGTAGTCTGCTGAAGGTACAGAAAGAACCCTCACGCTGTAGTCTGCTGAAGGTACAGAAAGAACCCTCACGCTGTAGTCTGCTGAAGGTACAGAAAGAACCCTCACGCTGTAGTCTGCTGAAGGTACAGAAAGAACCCTCACGCTGTAGTCTGCTGAAGGTACAGAAAGAACCCTCACGCTGTAGTCTGCTGAAGGTACAGAAAGAACCCTCACGCTGTAGTCTGCTGAAGGTACAGAAAGAACCCTCACGCTGTAGTCTGCTGAAGGTACAGAAAGAACCCTCACGCTGTAGTCTGCTGAAGGTACAGAAAGAACCCTCACGCTGTAGTCTGCTGAAGGTACAGAAAGAACCCTCACGCTGTAGTCTGCTGAAGGTACAGAAAGACCCTCACACTGTAGTCTGCTGAAGGTACAGAAAGAACCCTCACGCTGTAGTCTGCTGAAGGTACAGAAAGAACCCTCACGCTGTAGTCTGCTGAAGGTACAGAAAGAACCCTCACGCTGTAGCCTGCTGAAGGTACAGAAAGAACCCTCACGCTGTAGCCTGCTGAAGGTACAGAAAGAACCCTCACGCTGTAGTCTGCTGAAGGTACAGAAAGAACCCTCACGCTGTAGTCTGCTGAAGGTACAGAAAGAACCCTCACGCTGTAGTCTGCTGAAGGTACAGAAAGAACCCTCACGCTGTAGTCTGCTGAAGGTACAGAAAGAACCCTCACGCTGTAGTCTGCTGAAGGTACAGAAAGAACCCTCACGCTGTAGTCTGCTGAAGGTACAGAAAGAACCCTCACGCTGTAGTCTGCTGAAGGTACAGAAAGAACCCTCACGCTGTAGTCTGCTGAAGGTACAGAAAGAACCCTCACGCTGTAGTCTGCTGAAGGTACAGAAAGAACCCTCACGCTGTAGTCTGCTGAAGGTACAGAAAGACCCTCACGCTGTAGTCTGCTGAAGGTACAGAAAGACCCTCACGCTGTAGTCTGCTGAAGGTACAGAAAGAACCCTCACGCTGTAGTCTGCTGAAGGTACAGAAAGAACCCTCACGCTGTAGTCTGCTGAAGGTACAGAAAGACCCTCACGCTGTAGTCTGCTGAAGGTACAGAAAGACCCTCACGCTGTAGTCTGCTGAAGGTACAGAAAGACCCTCACACTGTAGTCTGCTGAAGGTACAGAAAGACCCTCATGCTGTAGTCTGCTGAAGGTACAGAAAGAACCCTCACACTGTAGTCTGCTGAAGGTACAGAAAGACCCTCATGCTGTAGTCTGCTGAAGGTACAGAAAGACCCTCACACTGTAGTCTGCTGAAGGTACAGAAAGAACCCTCACACTGTAGTCTGCTGAAGGTACAGAAAGACCCTCATGCTGTAGTCTGCTGAAGGTACAGAAAGAACCCTCACACTGTAGTCTGCTGAAGGTACAGAAAGACCCTCATGCTGTAGTCTGCTGAAGGTACAGAAAGACCCTCACACTGTAGTCTGCTGAAGGTACAGAAAGACCCTCATGCTGTAGTCTGCTGAAGGTACAGAAAGACCCTCACACTGTAGTCTGCTGAAGGTACAGAAAGACCCTCACACTGTAGTCTGCTGAAGGTACAGAAAGACCCTCATGCTGTAGTCTGCTGAAGGTACAGAAAGAACCCTCACGCTGTAGTCTGCTGAAGGTACAGAAAGAACCCTCACGCTGTAGTCTGCTGAAGGTACAGAAAGAACCCTCACGCTGTAGTCTGCTGAAGGTACAGAAAGAACCCTCACGCTGTAGTCTGCTGAAGCTACAGAAAGAACCCTCACGCTGTAGTCTGCTGAAGGTACAGAAAGAACCCTCAAGCTGTAGTCTGCTGAAGGTACAGAAAGACCCTCAAGCTGTAGTCTGCTGAAGGTACAGAAAGAACCCTCACGCTGTAGTCTGCTGAAGGTACAGAAAGAACCCTCACGCTGTAGTCTGCTGAAGGTACAGAAAGAACCCTCACGCTGTAGTCTGCTGAAGGTACAGAAAGAACCCTCACGCTGTAGTCTGCTGAAGGTACAGAAAGAACCCTCAAGCTGTAGTCTGCTGAAGGTACAGAAAGAACCCTCACGCTGTAGTCTGCTGAAGGTACAGAAAGAACCCTCACGCTGTAGTCTGCTGAAGGTACAGAAAGAACCCTCACGCTGTAGTCTGCTGAAGGTACAGAAAGACCCTCACGCTGTAGTCTGCTGAAGGTACAGAAAGAACCCTCACGCTGTAGTCTGCTGAAGGTACAGAAAGAACCCTCACGCTGTAGTCTGCTGAAGGTACAGAAAGAACCCTCACGCTGTAGTCTGCTGAAGGTACAGAAAGACCCCTCACGCTGTAGTCTGCTGAAGGTACAGAAAGAACCCTCACGCTGTAGTCTGCTGAAGGTACAGAAAGAACCCTCACGCTGTAGTCTGCTGAAGGTACAGAAAGAACCCTCACGCTGTAGTCTGCTGAAGGTACAGAAAGAACCCTCACGCTGTAGTCTGCTGAAGGTACAGAAAGACCCTCACGCTGTAGTCTGCTGAAGGTACAGAAAGACCCTCACGCTGTAGTCTGCTGAAGGTACAGAAAGAACCCTCACGCTGTAGTCTGCTGAAGGTACAGAAAGAACCCTCACGCTGTAGTCTGCTGAAGGTACAGAAAGAACCCTCACGCTGTAGTCTGCTGAAGGTACAGAAAGAACCCTCACGCTGTAGTCTGCTGAAGGTACAGAAAGAACCCTCACGCTGTAGTCTGCTGAAGGTACAGAAAGAACCCTCACGCTGTAGTCTGCTGAAGGTACAGAAAGACCCTCATGCTGTAGTCTGCTGAAGGTACAGAAAGAACCCTCACACTGTAGTCTGCTGAAGGTACAGAAAGAACCCTCACACTGTAGTCTGCTGAAGGTACAGAAAGAACCCTCACACTGTAGTCTGCTGAAGGTACAGAAAGACCCTCATGCTGTAGTCTGCTGAAGGTACAGAAAGAACCCTCACGCTGTAGTCTGCTGAAGGTACAGAAAGAACCCTCACGCTGTAGTCTGCTGAAGGTACAGAAAGACCCTCATGCTGTAGTCTGCTGAAGGTACAGAAAGAACCCTCACGCTGTAGTCTGCTGAAGGTACAGAAAGACCCTCACGCTGTAGTCTGCTGAAGGTACAGAAAGAACCCTCACACTGTAGTCTGCTGAAGATACAGAAAGACCCTCACGCTGTAGTCTGCTGAAGGTACAGAAAGACCCTCACGCTGTAGTCTGCTGAAGGTACAGAAAGAACCCTCACACTGTAGTCTGCTGAAGGTACAGAAAGAACCCTCACACTGTAGTCTGCTGAAGGTACAGAAAGACCCTCACGCTGTAGTCTGCTGAAGGTACAGAAAGACCCTCACGCTGTAGTCTGCTGAAGGTACAGAAAGGCACTGTGATAGCTGGGTGGCTGTGAGGAATAAAGCTGAGCACATTCACTCTCTGAACAGGAAGAGGCTGTGAGAAGAGGATTCTGATTCATGTCCGTTTATAGCTGATCAACAAAAGAGTTGAGCAGTCCTCATAAAACACCGCCCAGGGACACATCACGCATGCACACACTTACACATCCGCTCTCTCTCTCTCTCTCTCTTACACACACACACCCACACACACACGCACACGCATGTGCACGCACATGCACAGCAGCGCTCCATGTTAGAGTGGCTTATTGTTCTCTGGTGTAGAGGACACAATATCCACGTCTGGTAATGGAGGTTAGATTAATTGCTGACAAATCTGTATTCAGCAGTTCCCTTTCTCTGCGCCTGACAGATTTATGACAGAGATTGATGGAGGGGAGGGCCGGGCCCACAGCGCTCTGTCCTCACTGAAAGGAGGACAACAGCCCAGCCAGTCAAAGAGAGGCACAGGGAGAGAGGGACAGGGAGAGAGAGACAGGGAGAGAGAGAGACAGGGCGAGAGAGGTACAGGGAGAGAGGGACAGGGAGAGAGAGAGACAGGGAGAGAGGGACAGGGAGAGAGACACAGGAAGAGAGAGACAGGGAGAGAGACACAGGGAGAGAGGGACAGGGAGAGAGAGAGACAGGGCGAGAGAGGGACAGGGAGAGAGGGACAGGGAGAGAGAGGCACAGGGAGAGAGGCACAGGGAGGGGACAGGGAGAGAGTCAGGGAGAGGGGGACAGGGAGAGAGGGACAGGGAGAGAGAGAGACAGGGAGAGAGGGACAGGGAGAGAGAGAGACAGGGAGGGAGAGAGGGACAGGGAGAGAGGCACAGGGAGAGAGAGACAGGGAGAGAGAGACAGGGAGAGAGGGACAGGGAGAGAGAGACAGGGAGAGAGGCACAGGGAGAAAGGCACAGGGAGAGAGGGACAGGGAGAGAGAGACAGGGAGAGAGGGACAGGGAGAGAGAGACAGGGAGAGAGAGACAGGGAGAGAGAGAGACAGGGAGAGATAGAGACAGAGAAAGAGAGAGACAGGGAGAGAGAGGGACAGGGAGAGAGGGACAGGGAGAGAGAGGCACAGGGAGAGAGGGACAGGGAGAGAGAGACAGGGAGAGAGAGGGACAGGGAGAGAGGGACAGGGAGAGAGAGAGACGGGGAGAGAGAGAGAGGGACAGGGAGAGAGAGACAGGGAGAGAGAGGGACAGGGAGAGAGAGACACAGGGAGAGAGAGACACAGGGAGAGAGGGCTGTTTTGGTTGGATCTCATCTTACACATGACCAACAATAGTGTCTGTGAGCTAGTATAGGAGGCAAATACATTTGACCAGAAGAGTGACTTCGTTAACCAGCAAAAGCATTTCATACCCTAACCATCACAACATCATAATGACATCATATCCCACAAGAATAAAAGCCTGAGTGGAATATTTTTGCAATTCTGACTTATGTAACACATTTCCATATGAAGCCAATACATTAGATCCACACCTGATTCTGAAATCCGTAAGATGTTTGCTAATGAAATCAGAAGAAAGAATTCAGATATACACACAGAGGAAATGGCACAAATGTTAGTGTTCCATGTGCCAAATAGTTCTAGAAAATGTGCATTTTCTGATCTGGGACAGCTTGCGCTGAAATCTGGGACACTCATTTTTAGGCTTTAGGAAATCCTGTATCACCTTAATTTATGCAAGACAGATTTATGTTCCGTCACAAAATGAATATGTTCTATGCACAAATGAACTGATAGGTCTATAGATTAGATTTCAGTGTGATTAATAAGCCCTTGGTTTGCTATCCTAACTGGCCAATCATGACAGGCTTTTGATCCCTGACCTAAAAACAAATCAAATGTTGCATTCCAAAAGAGACTACGACCCACAAACCTGGAATAAAAATATGTTTCACATTTAGTTTTCCTTAAAGGAACTCGCCAACATTTTGGGAAATTTGTCTATTTTCCATATTCCTGATGGATCGATGCCCTCCTCTTTTCTGTGTGTGCAGTAGGAAGTAGTGACGCACCCCTCCTGCTAGTTAGCTTAGCACAATGACTGATAGTCTGTGGAACGGGCTAGCCTGCCCCCCGCTAAGTCACCAAATACACATTCACAACAGCGGCAAAATGCTCAAATGTACATGTCGTGACTCCTGCATTCACCACGCTGTGAAATAATCATGTAAAATTTATGAGACTTTGTACATTTCGAAGCAGATACATAGCTGGAACTACTTTCCTGACAAAACCAGAGGTTCCCGGCTTCCCACTATGTATTTTGGGTCGAAAATTACAATATCTTGTAATTTTAGAAATTACAATATCTTGTAATTTTACATTATTCATAACGTGGTGAATGCATGAGTCATACCATGCACATAAGAGTACATAAGAGCGTTTTGGCGCTGTTGGAATGTGTATTTGGTGACTTAACGTGGGGTAGACTAGCCCATTCCACAGACTACCAGTCATTGTGCTAAGCTAACTAGCAGGAGGGGGGCGTTGCTACTTTCTATTGCACGCACAGAGAAGAGAAGGGCATCGATCTTCTCATCTTACTACCGCGAATGACAAATAGGCAAATCTCCCAAAATGTTCCATGTTCCTTTAATGCATATTTCAATGCAATTATCACTGTCCCAGATTAGTCAAAGCATGCTGTCCCACTTTTGAAACCATATCTGCTAAAGCGGGACAGCTAAAGATGAATTTAAAAAAATATATATATATATACTATATATATTTTCACTGTATAATTTGATGCATAAATATAGGCTTAGATTGACAACGATTTTACAAGCAACTTATTATTACTGCCTCCATGCATCTTATGGCAGCTACAGAGAACTAAAACCATGCGTTCCCATTTGCATTCTCATTTTCTTCACCTACATGAAGCCATCTGACCTTCACATGAACAAAAAGCATTTCTTTGAATGGTGCTCTCGTCTTAGATCAGAGACACAAGGCCAACGTCCTTCCTCAGCGGAGTGACCCTGGGCTGTCGTGTCCACGGGCCATTCTATTGTGACTGACCTTAGACACAAATGATAACAATCAATGCAAAAAAAAATACAAACAACTTAGGGTGCCTAGTAGCGGTAGAGTCCCTGCTTACCAACAGGGTCGCGGGTTCGAGTCCCCGTGTTACCTCCACCTCCATACAGGCACAATTGGCCGTGTCTGCGGGTGGGAAGCCGGATTAAGGGTATGGGCCATATACTTGTGCTCGGTGCAAGGGCAAGCACTATCTAGCACTTGGAGACTGGGGGGGAATAGTGTGATCCTCCCACGCGCCACGTCCTGCCGGTGGAAAGAAGCGGCTGGCAACTGCACATGTATCGGAGGAAGTATGTGCTAGTCTACAACTCTCCCCAGATCAGAGGAGGGGAGGGAGGGGAGGGATACAAACAACTGAGTTGATATCAGTGTGTAAATAGATTAAATACGGTGACGGGCAACATATAAAAGCTAGGTGGCGTCAAAACACTTTCATGCAGCAGTCGGATGCTGCTGATCCCGATCCTGTCCATCCCCCGCCACTCCCCGGCGTGATGTC
>NC_139650.1:1724522-1744522 GCF_964638095.1 Poromitra crassiceps
CACACACACACACAAAACGATTATTTGCTCTATTCTCCCCTGGCCTCTGACATTATTATCCAAAGTGCCTTGCAGGAGCATTCAAGAACTTGTCTGAGGTAAACAAATAAGACACTGTACTAAAACACACCACAAACGTTGCGTAGACCAGTGTTTTTCAACCTTATTCTGACATTGAAAAAATCCCACGGCACACCGCCATCTAAAATGTTACAAAATGAAACATTTGCTCACCGTTTTTGCTTTCTTTTGACCCCTGCTTGTAGTGTAGTATTTTTCCTCATCAAATATGTATCCATCTTTGTTGTTAGTGTTGTCACTTGTTCTACCTCTCTTGTTTTTCTATTGTTTTAGGCGACTAATCGCGCTACCGCACCCCCAGGTATAGAAGAATAGCACAATCTACTCTTCTATGCCTGTAGGCAGAGATGGGAAGTAACTAAGTACAAATACTTTGTTACTGTACTTGAGTAGGATTTTCAGGTATCTGTACTTTACGGAGTATTTATTTTTCTGACAATTGTTTACTTTTACTCTCTACAATTTAACACAAACATCTGTACTTCCTACTCCTTACATTTTCAAAACAGGCTAGTTACTTTAGTTTTAATGCATGACAGACAAATATGATGTAATGTTGTTTGTTTGTCTCTCTTGCCTCACGCTCCCCCAGCTTTTACTCATTATGTGCACCTTTTTTGTGGAAAAACCATATCGTACAAATTATTTTTCAAAGTATAGTCTTTATACATCTTGGAGGGGATCTTTTAAGTTTAATAGTCTTTGAATTATATTAATATGACCTGAGTTTCTATTAGTTTGCACAGAAACTAACAGCTTCTACCAATCACAGTTATAATGCCTGCTGCTCTAAAGGGAACTTCTGGAATTGCTGAACTAGAAAGTTTACCACAAAGGGACTCAAACTCTCAGTCTTCTGATCCAGAATCAGACACCTTATCCATTAGGCCAGGTGGTTTGACTGTTAGAACAGGGTCACTTCTTATTGATTTGCTACTAAAAAAAGGTTTTTGTCAAGTGTTAATTAAAAGCCCTTATCCTCAGTCAAACCAGCCACACTTGAACAGTTAACAGGCCGTGATTAGGAATCAGATCCATTTGCCCTTTGTCTGCCGGGAAACTAACCTTAACCCGAACGATTTGAAGCAGGGTGTAGAAGCCATTTCCAGAGTTAAGTGTAATGGGTAGGCTACACCAAATACTTCCAGTAGGAGTCAGCCACTTATTTGTGACAGGTATGGGAAGATGTCAATATAATGTTTAGGTTTACTATGGGGGGCCAACAACTTATTTTATTTGCCTTATTGCACTGACGGATAATTTTATAATTTTACTCGTTTCAAATAAGAGAGTTTTCAGGTTTTCAGGATGATATAACTTGTCGCAGAACATCAGAAACAACATTACTGGGTCCAAGAAATTTCCAGTAGACTATTGTGGCATCTGGTCTAAAGCCTAAAGAGTAAATGTGGAGTGACACCAGAGGTTTAGCGCAGGTTTAAGCAACCACCACCACCACCCCCAAAGCTGAATCTAACTGACTGTACCTGAATGCAACGTGGATCTCCTCTGGGTGAGAGACATTACAGAGAATGTGAGAGAGAGGGAAAAAAGTGTTGGCATTGCCGGAGTTAATGGGGGGGCTAGGAGGGCCAGGTTCCCCCAGTAGTAAAAAAAATAAATAAATGCTCACCATTTTAAATCTCCATCTGACTGGCTGAATATGATTATATAATTTATATCCACTTTGACAAGCATCACAGGTATCTCTTTGCTAAAGCTTTGACAGGGGGGTCTCTGACAGGGCCTTGCTGCAACCGCCCCCTCGCCCTGGAATGCCCTCCCCAGTCACATCTGACAGGCCAAAACTCATTGTCTTTCATACTCATGATGTCATCTTTTCAAAAAAGCTGTGGATCTTTTACATTTAATAAGTTGAATGACATCATGACAAGCTCCACATAGTGGTGGTGGAGCAGGAATTAAACGAGCCATCTGCATGCTTCCACGTCTCCATGTGGTCGACATATCCATCGCACCACCAGCTCCCTTTCGTACTCAAAGCTCTTCGCTGAGAGCTTTTATCTTTTTCGTCTGTCGCTGTTCAAAACTGACTGAGCCTTGAACCCACGACCTCAAAAGTTACTGAGGTTTGAAACCACAAGCTAAACACTGCTGGGCAGTAATGAAACTCTCTGAGCCACTGGGTCACACTTCTTAAGATGGGCTTTCTCAGAGCATTTCATTCTTTCCTCTAGCTCGTACATGGGCAACATACATACTGTGTGGCCCGCGATGGAATTGCAATTTTTTTTAATTTTTTTTTACAATGTACTTGAACGCAACATGCAATATACCCGCTGAATAAGTGTCCAAATGTTCATGTCATTCTGGGCAATCCTCTTCTGTTATAGCATTTCAGTCTGGAATATGGAATATCTTTCAATAATATTTATGACTTAAAGGCTAAAAGTAATCTCATGTGTAAGAAATGACTGTTCTACATTGAAGTAGAAATTTAAATAATTAGCTTGTTGGTTTTGGATTTTTTTTAGCTTCAAGAGTGCATTTTTGTTCTTGTGTGACCGTCAACACAGGCTTTGAGAATCCCGGGCCACTTACTGATACTTATGCTTAAATTAACCCACTCATATTCTGGTTTATTTCAAGAAAAACATTTAGGCTAGTGGAAATTCTAATTGGCTGGTAACTTTAAAATCTAGCAGCCATATTGGCAGGTGGTGAAAAAAGTTAATTTCAAGCCCTGCAGGGAGAGCAGGTGGTGACATAGGAGTGAGTGAGGAAAAGGATCAAATATTGGTGGTTAAGACTGAATAATGACATCACAATTGTTAATTTAAAATGAGTTATTCCTCTAAACCTGGCTTCAAATGCCCCAAATCTTTCGCGTGTGTCGTTCAGCCCTCAGCAAAATCTGGTAGCGAGGAATTTTTTTTGTGGCCCTCTCTATCATCAAAGTTGCCCATCCATGGGTTACGGCATGACAATATTTATTCGGCCCCCGGCAACAGTCTGGGTTTCTCATGTGGCCCCCCATGAAAAATAGTTGCCCACCCCTGCTTTAGCCTTTGCAAATGTTTTCAACATTTTTTTTGTGTTACAGTATTTTATACGAGATGCGTGTCTACTGTATGCCTTCGTTTCTACCCAAAGATACAAAACCCCTCACTGTTTTTTTTTTGTATCGACACCCCCTCATCACTTCTGTGTCACTCAAATATGTTTTTAGTTTTCTCATTTATGTATCATTATGTTACCCTCATATGACGTATTACTGTATGTAAACCTCAGCTACTGATGTGTTAATATTTCTTATTTGTGGAAGTGTCTGACACTGCTGGAGAGAAGAACTGTGCACTGCAGGAGAAGAAGCTTTTCTTTAATATTGGATATTGATTAGAGACCCCCTCTCTTGAAACCCTGCACCCCCCCCAAACACCCGCCTTCCCCAAACCCTGTCTCCATTCAACTGTGTGCCTATCCAGAAACATGGGAACAGGAAGTTGGCGAAATAACAGATTTTTGGTGCTATCATTTTGTGGAAAATAACTACAATGCTATCAATATGATGATGCCTGTATTTGGTGCCTTTTTGTAATAATAAAAAAAACCTGAAACCCAAGTCTGTCCTGTACAGAATGTTTATTAGTTTCAAGTCTAGTTTGATCTGAAAGTATAAGAATCTACACTCAAATTAGACGTTATTAGACATTTTCCTTGTAAAATATAAACATTTAGAATATATCCTGGCTAAGGACTGTTATGACCCTGGGTCATATGTACTGTATATTTTTGTCATGTGTTAACATCATTCCTTTCCTCCTCTGTGTGTGTGTGTGTGTGTGTGTGTGTGTGTGTGTGTGTGTGTGTGTGTGTGTGTGTGTGTGTGTGTGTGTGTGTGTGTGTGTGTGTGTGTGTGTGTGTGTGTGTGTGTGTGTGTGTGTGTGTGTGTGTGTGTGTGTGTGTGTATTGCAGTGTGCTTCAGTGTGTGATTGAGAAATGAGATGCAGGTGGTGTTCGTCCTAATTGGCCTGGTCAGGTGTCAGATTGCTGCTGGCTGATTGGCTGGTGGAGAGCATTTAAGCCAGCTGATGCCATCCTGCCGGCCCTTGCTCACCTCATTCCCAACGATGATGGCTGCTCTGCACTGTGTTCTGTCAGGTAGGAACTGTGTGTAGACCTACTTTAGTAGTTCTTCAGAACTTTAAGATGTGTCGTTATCTTGGTAGACCTGTGCAGTCTAAATTGTAAATAGCTACCTTCCAGATCTACTTTTGTACACTGTAAATAACATTTACCCAAGTAGCAGAAAGTAGGAGGGAGAAGCCCTTTAGTTTTTTGTAACATTTTCTCATGTTTTGTAGGAGCTTATAGCTAAGAGCCGTCTTTTATTTAATCCATCCTTTTCTTAATTAAGTTTAAGGTTGGGGATTAGTTTGATTTGTTGTGTTGGGGCCATGCTGTGCTCTGAAACTAAACCTGCTACTTGTGAACTTGTGATCATGTTTGACTGATCATCTTTGGGAGTGGGAAGAGTGGGGGCACTTTGTGTTGCGGTCCGGTTCCCTGAGGCCGGTTCCTAACATAATTGGGGGCTAGTCCACTTTTCTCCTTGTCAGCACGTTGTCTGTGTGTGTATATATATGTATATATATATTATGTTTGTCTGGTGGGCAGTCTTTGTGCAGGTGGTAAATGGTGTTAGTCAAAGGTGCCTTTGCATGGAGCTGAGGAAGCTCATGGTGGTAAAGCTGGTGGAGATGTTTGTTGGAGGAAGAGCCGGTCATAGAGGGACCAGTAAGACTGAGGGGTGTGACGAGGCAGGGCCGTCAGTAGCACCGTTTCTCCTTTCTGTGTAGACTGCTACCCTACAAGAGTCCCGTCTCCGTACATAGACTTGCCTGTGACTCTGACTCCCAAGCCGTCTAAATCAGTGATACACACGTATTTACAAGTATCACAGAAACATTTCAAAGCCACATATTGAGAAGAAGAGTTCATAGCTTCTCGACGTCGGGGTTAGAAAGCTCGACGCCGCTCATAAATGCCTCTTTTCATCTGAAGTCTGCGCTGGTGATATTTTTTACCGAGCCTTTGGCCAGAGTGGCGCTGTGATGGCTGAGAGCTCTAACCCGGAAAAAATATCACCAGCACAGACTTCAGATGAAAAGAGGCATTTATGAGCGGCGTCGAGCTTTCTAACCCAGACGTCGAGAAGCTATGAATCTTCTCAATATGTGGCTTTGAAATGTTTCTGTGACACTTGTACATACGTCTGTATCACTGATTTAGACGGCTTGGGAGTCAGAGTCACAGGCAAGTCTATGTACGGAGACGGGACTCTTGTAGGGTAGCATAGTCTACACAGAAAGGAGAAACGGTGCTACTGATGGCCCTGCCTTGTCACGCCCCTCCTCAGTCTTACTGGTCTCCTCTGACCGGCTCCACCTCCAACAAACATCTCCACCAGCTTTACCACCATGAGCGTCCTCAGCTCCATGTACACCATTTACCACCTGCACAAAGACTGCCCACCAGACAAACATATTATTTATATATATATATATATATATATATATATATATATATATATATATATATATATATATATACACACACAGACGACGTGCTGACTAACGAGAAAAGCGGGCGACCCCCTAATTATGTTGGGAACCGGCCTTGGGGAAGGGGACGGCAACACAAAAGTGCCCCCACTCTTCCCACTCCCAAAGATGATCAGCCAAACCACCATCACAAGTTCACAAGTAGCAGGTTTAGTTTCAGAGCACAGCATGGCCCCAACATCAACAAATCAAACTAATCCCCAACCTTAAACTTACCTAAGAAAAGGATGGATTAAAAAAGACACAGCTCTCACCTATAAGCTCCTACAAAATAAACATGAGAAAATGTTACAAAACTAAGGGCTTCTCCCTCCTTTCTGCTACTTGGGTAAGAGTTATTTAACAAGTATAGATTTGGAAGGTAGCTATTTACAGTTTAGACTGCACAAGTCTACCTAGACAAGGACAGATCTTGAAGTTCTACCCTACACACAGTTCCTACCTGACAGAACAAAGAGTCAGCAGAGCAGCCATCATCATTGGCAATGACAGCAAGGGGTGGCGGGATGGTATTCCAAAGCCATTCAACAGTGCAGAAACAGGAAGTTGGTGAAATAAAATGTTTGGGCTATCATTCAAAGTTGAATTAGGGACATAGTTAAAACATTTCAGTCTTTCTCATGTGTTCACATCATTCCTTGTCTGAGTGTGTGATTAAACTATGAGTCCACTCATTGTACTCCTAATTCCCAACTATGTTGACTCTTTGCGGTGTTATGTCAGGTAGGAACTGTGAAGGCCTACTTAGTTCTTCAGAACTTACAGATGTGTTATCTTGGTGGACCTGTGCAGTCTAAACTGGAAAGAGCTACTTCCAGCTCTACACTTTTGTACACCAACATCTTACCCAAGTAAAGTAGGAGGGAGAAGCCCTTTAGTTTTTTGTAACAGTCTCATGTTTATTTTGTAGGAGCTTATAGGTGAGAGCTGTCTTATTTAATCCATCCTTTTCTTAGGTAAGTTTAAGGTTGGGGATTAGTTTGTTGTTGGGGCCATGCTGTGCTCTGAAACTAAACCTGCAACTTGTGAAGGTGGTTTGGCTGATCATCCTTGGGAGTGGGAAGAGTGGGGCACTTTTGTGTTGCGGTCCTGTTCCGAGGCCGGTTCCTAACATAATTAGGGGCTCGTCCGCTTTTCTCGTTCGTCAGCACGTCGTCTGAGTATATATATATATATTTTATATGTTTGTCTGGTGGGCAGTCTTTGTGCAGGTGGTAAATGGTGTGCATGGAGCTGAGGAAGCTCATGGTGGTAAAGCTGGTGGAGATGTTTGTTGAAGGAGGAGCCGGTCAGAGGGGACCAGTAAGACTGAGGAGGGGCGTGACAAAGCAGGGCCGTCAGTAGCACCGTTTCTCCTCTTTCTGTGTAGACTATGCTACCCTACAAGAGTCCCGTCTCCGTAAATAGACTTGCCTGTGACTGACTCCCAAGCCGTCTAAATCAGTGATACAGACGTATTTACAAGTGTCACAGAAACATTTCAAAGCCACATATTGAGAAGAAGGGTTCATCGCTTCTCGACGTCGGGGTTAGAAAGCTCGACGCTGCTCATAAATGCCTCTTTTCATCTGAAGTCTGTGCTGGTGATATTTTTTCCAGGTTAGAGCTCCCAGCCGTCAGAGCGCTCAACAGCGCCACTCTGGCCGAAAGCTCGGTAAAAATTATCACCAGCACAGACTTCAGATGAAAAGAGGCATTTATGAGCAGCGACGAGCTTTCTAACCCCGATGTCGAGAAGCTATGAACCCTTCTTCTCAATATGTGGCTTTGAAATGTTTCTGTGACACTTGTAAATACGTCTGTATCGCTGATTTAGACAGCTTGGGAGTCAGAGTGACAGGCAAGTCTATGTACGGAGACTCTTGTAGGGTAGCAGTCTACACAGAAAGAGGAGAAACGGTGCTACTGACGGCCCTGCCTTGTCACGCCCCTCCTCAGTCTTACTGTTCCCCTCTGACCGGCTCCTCCTCCAAACATCTCCACCAGCTTTACCACCATGAGCTTCCTCAGCTCCATGCAAAGGCACCTTGACTAACACCATTTACCACCTGCACAAAGACTGCCCACCAGACAAACATAAAATATATATATATACACACACACTCACAGACGACGTGCTGACGAATGAGAAAAGCAGACGAGCACCCAATTATGTTAGGAACCGGCCTCGGGGAACCGGACCGCAACACAAAAGTGCCCCCACTCTTCCCACTCCCAAGGATGATCAGCCAAACCACCATCACAAGTTCACAAGTAGCAGGTTTAGTTTCAGAGCACAGCATGGCCCCAACACAACTAACCAATCAAACTAATCCCCAACCTTAAATTTACCTAAGAAAAGAAAATGATGGATTAAATAAGAGACACAGCTCTCACCTATAAGCTCCTACAAAATAAACATGAGAAAATGTTACAAAAAACTAAAGGGCTTCTCCCCCTACTTTCTGCTACTTGGGTAAGTGTTATTTACAGTGTACAAAAGTGTAGATCTGGAAGGTAACTATTTACAGTTTAGACTGCACAGGTCTACCAAGATAAAGACACATCTTAATAAAGTTCTGCAGAACTACTAAAGTAGGTCTACACACAGTTCCTACCTGACAGAACACAGCAGTCAGCACAGCAGCCATCATCATTGGGAATGAGGAGAGCAAGGGGCGACAGGATGGCATCAGCTGGCTTAAATGCTCTCCACCAGCCAATCAGCCAGCAGCAATCTGACACCTGACCAGGCCAATTAGGATGAACACCACCTGCATCTCATTTCTCAATCACACACACACAGAGGAGGAAAGGAATGATGAACACATGAGAGAAATATACAAGGACTGAATGTGAACATTATTAATCAAAGTTTAGACTTTATGCATCTTAAAATATGTTTTGAAGGGATCTTTTAAGTTTAATAGTATTTGAAGTATATTAATATGATGTGAGTTTCTATTCGCTTTGCACAGAAAATACTTTTTATTTTTATACTTGAGTACATTTCAGAGCCTGCACCTTTTTACTTTTAGTTGAGTATTTAAGTTGAATCAGTACTTCTACTTTTACCTTTTTTTACACAACTAACTGTACTTAAGTAAAGAAAGTGTGTACTTTCCCCATCTCTGCTTGTGGGTGGTGGTAGCGCTCAGCGAGAAGCAGGATAAAGCCAGCAACAATCTTAGCCAGCAACAATTAACGAGAGCTGCGTGAAATCAATTCTTTGGTTTAGCGCAATTTAAGATTAATTTTTTCATTTTTATGGACCAAATAAGTGAAATTGGACAATTTCTTAGGGCACACCTGACGATTACAGTGGTTGAAAAACACTGCTGTATACCAACTGCCAACCATCACAATCATTAGTTATGAAAGACAGATGCCCATAAAGGGAAAAGATTACACCTCAAAATACAGCTGTTACTGATGCCACTGCTTCAACTGAAGTAGGTCTTCTAACATGTAGAGTTTTCAGTTTACATCATTACACGAAACTGACACAAAGTTTGGTGCCCAAAGATGGATTTGTCTATATATTACTGACTGATCCAGCAATGTACTCTTTAAAATCTAGCAAATAATTGACCATACCATTACTATTATAAAAAATAAATCACTCATGGCACAGTAAATAAAAATGTACGGACTAATAAGTGACGGAGCTACCGAGATTAATAAAAAGAACCTGGTTTGGTTTGAACGGAGCACTCCCATCATATAATCCAGCTAAATGAACAATGGAGAATGTGTGTGTGTGTTGTGGGTGAAATGCACAGTACTGAGTGTGTTAGTGGTAGGTCGCTGGTAGGAATCTCAGAGACTTTTTTTCTTCTCTAAGCACTGAAGTGGCTGACGGTGGTAGTAGCCGGAACACAGCGTCCTGCGGGTGAGGACTGCTGCCCCCTAGTGGAGTGTGTGGTTTCACAGCTGCGACAGACATCCCTTACTGGTCTATGAACTCTATCTCTTCAATCCTGCAGAGTAAAAGACACAAACGCAGAGTTAAGACAGCACAGTTTGACACGCCTCACTAATAGAGCGCCGCAGGAATGAGTCCTAAGAGCCAGAAGTTAGCATGGCCTGGTCCCCTCGTCTGGAAGTCAGTGGGGTTTTTGTACGGGCATTTTTATACGGGGATTTGGGATTTTTGTATGGGGATTTTAGTTAGGGGCCTGAAATAAGGTCTGTGGTTAACAAAAGTTTATGAAACTGAGACCTTTGTGCTCAGCAAGAGAATCTTCACAAATGAACACCACTTTTATGATTTCTGAAGCATAAATGCGATCGGGATTAAACGCTTAAAAAATCATAACAATTATGTTAATTTGTGAAGATTATCTTCACAACGGTCTCAGTTTCCTAAAATTGTGTTAACCACAGACCTTATTTCAGGCATCTAACCAAAATCCCCACACAAAAATCCATCGAACCAAAATCCCCATACAAAAATCCATCGAACCAAAATCCCCATACAAAAATCCATCGAACCAAAATCCCCATACAAAAATCCCATTGACTTTGAGACGAGGGAACCGAGCGCGATGCCAATTTCCGGGTTGGCCTACAAAAACCCGTCATCCCTGTGGTACTCCATACTGTAGGCATTTAACACCAACAATTGACCTTTCCTAAGTCCCGCCCCTTTTCAGAACCTCAGTCAACTTTCATGTGTATAGAGCAGCAGAGCAGCAGCATCTAGTGTGAAATAGAGAGGAAAAGCTAAAAAGGTGACAAACGTTAATATCTCAAAAACTATACATCCCATCACTCATATTTTTGACATTGTGAGTGAGAGCAGAGGTGCCTGAAGGGTTCGATGCGTATGTAACATATGTAATGGTAAAGTTGTGTGAACTGTCACAGTTTTGTAAAATGTGTGAATAGTACAAAAGGTATTCAAAAAGCTGAACAAGAGTCATAAAGTACTCAACGTAGTGACCCGTTTAAAGTTTGAATGGAGTTTCTAGCTTAAATTAAAGTATGAAGAAGTAGTTCAAAGGGGTCATGGTTTGAACAGACAGTATCTAGTAGGAAAGGAGAACGTTGACCAAGGTTATTCAACTGTTATAGACTGAATCACGATGTTTGTTTACAATAATATCCTGGTAGACAACACCTGCGTCACTGCAGAGTGGAGCAAACGGGGCTGGGAACAACTAAGATAAAGATCAAATGGTTCAGTCTAAAACACGTTTGATGCCTTCATATCTCTTTATTATAATTAATACTTTCACTAACGTTAGTTTGGAGACCTAATTTACCTGTTCGGCCACAGAATAAAAACAATTACAGCTTGAGTTCACTCAAACTAGCAGCTAGTCAGACCGGTGGTGAGATGTCACCGTCCGTTGAGTAGATTTGGTTTATCAACACAGTCCAAAAAATGTCAGATAGGTCGGCCCACCATGTTTAACTAGGCTATATAGCTTTAACGTTACAGTTACGGCTGAAAATGACGACAGAAATAAACAATAAACAAGTTTGTGATATCTCCAAAATCTAAATCAATCGGCAGGTGTCGACCCGGAAGTACCCGTTGTTGTTAACGCTAATGTCACCGTGATTCAGTGTATCGCAGCACAGAACAAGAGGGGGCGGGGCTTAGGAAAGGTCAATCAGGAGTCTGCGATGAGCTGATGGAGAGCACGCAGGTGAGAAAGTGTGTGTAACTGGCGGCGGCGGTGTTTGAGGGCGGGGTTAGGAGGGGTGAAGTTAGGAGGGGTGAAGAGAAAGAGGGTGTGGCCTTGCCTTCTTAGCAGCCACTGGACGAGTGTCCTTTTGATTGGAGCGGAGGGATTTCCACACGGTGGTTTTAGACATTTCATCAGAAATATTAATATCTGAGGGGTCACACCTGAGGAGAAGGAGGGTGGGGCCAGACAGAGAGCGGAGATGACGGGAGGGGGGGTTCTCAATGTGTTAGTACTCTTTGAAGGGTGAGAACCTAATAATCACACAGCACCCCACACCGGAATATGAACAAGACAGACATGCACAAAGACAGACACGGACAGAGGTGTGTGTACAGTATGTGTGTACTGTTGGTGTGTGTACAGTATGTGTGTACAGTATGTGTGTACTGTTGGTGTGTGTAGTATGTGTGTACTGTTGGTGTGTGTAGTATGTGTGTACTGTTGGTGTGTGTACAGTATGTGTGTACTGTTGGTGTGTGTACAGTATGTGTGTACAGTATGTGTGTACTGTAGGTGTGTACAGTATGTGTGTACTGTTGGTGTGTGTAGTATGTGTGTACTGTTGGTGTGTGTACAGTATGTGTGTACTGTAGGTGTGTACAGTATGTGTGTACTGTTGGTGTGTGTACTGTATGTGTGTACTGTTGGTGTGTGTACAGTATGTGTGTACTGTTGGTGTGTGTACTGTATGTGTGTACTGTAGGTGTGTGTACAGTATGTGTGTACTGTAGGTGTGTGTAGAGTATGTGTGTACTGTTGGTGTGTGTACAGTATGTGTGTACTGTAGGTGTGTGCTCTTGCCTGGGGTCATGTGCTCTCAGGGTCTGAGTGGGCTTGCTACTCTCCATGGGAATCTGAACAGTCGTCGCATCCCCTCCTACAAGCATAACCTGTGACTCCTACGACACACACACACACACACACACACACACACACACACACACACACATACACACAAACACACACACGATTGAATAGAGCTGGGCGATATGGGCAAAATCAAATATCACAATATTTCTTTTTAGCAAATGCAGTACCTCGATATCGATTGCAACAATATTGTATAGGGATGGCCATTAGAACTTTCACAAAATATTTACACAATGAGATTTTTGATCAATAATCATCAGTAATGTGGATATAATGACTAAGTGGGTCAAGGCAAATAATAGAACAGCTAGAACAGTCTGGTAAGTTCAGAAAATGACATCACTTTACTGTAATGCAGCAGCCTTTAAAAGGAAAGACAACAGTTATGCCACATCACAATATCCCAAATCTATGATGATATCTAGTCTCATATCATGATATCGATATACTGTATTGATATATTGCCCAGCCCTAACGATTAATACTTGTGCTTTTATATAATACTTGTATTTGACGGTATGCATTCCCTGTAAAGATGGCACAGCCTACCTCCTCGTTCTTTTTGGAGGCATCATCAAGATTCTTCTTCTTCCATTCAGGCATTAAGTCATCCAGGTAACTCAGCTCTCTCTTGGAGAAACACAAGTCCAGCAGCTTACGGATGAACACCAGAGCCAGCACCTGCAGACAGGCACATGACAAGAGAGAATGTACTCCAACGGAGAGACCATAATATAATAATTATTTGTGTATAATTGTGTGCGCGCGCGCTCGTGTGTGTGTGTGTGTGTGTGTGTGTGTGTGTGTGTGTGCGCGCGCGCGTGCGTGCGTGCGTGTGTCGGTGCAGGTGTGTGGGGGTTGGTCTGAGATACTGAGATGTTACGGTAACAATAAATATGCATCTAATTCAAAGCCTACAAAACGGTTGTTGAAAACGAAAATGAAGCTGGGACATGCTTCTGGAGTTGGTTAGACGTCAGCTCACCATCATGGGGAAGACGATGGCAGCCGGTGAGGTCTTGATGACCCAGAGCAGCACCAGGCAGGTGAGCTGGGTGATGGTGAACAGATGCACCTTTCTCAGGGGGACGTGGCGCAGATAGATGAAGTCTGGCTGGTGCTTAGCCGGCATGCCAAACAACTTCAGACGGTCAAAGAACTGAGAAAGCAGGAGGAAGCCGAAAGAGACAGGGTGGAGTATGCAGGGCGGAGTATGCAGGGTGGAGTATGCAGGGCGAAGGGAGGGGGGATGGAGGGTGGAGATGGAGATGGAGATGGAGTGAGAGAAAACAAGGGAAGAGAGAGAGAGAGAGGGGGGGGGGGGGGTAAGGACATAAATGAATAAGTGAGAGTGGAGAGAGACAGAGAGCAACAGATGGTGAATATGGCAAGAGAGAGGAAGACATTATGGAAGACATTATGAAAGACAAATGTGGTTAGGTGTTTCTGGAAATTAACTGTCAGGGCTCATTGCGTAGAAATGAAATTAATTAGATGAGGAGACGGAGGAATAGGACACAGCAGCACAGAGCACAAGAGATAACTAGGGACTTGGTGTGAGCTGCTCCCACCAGGGCTAAACAACATGAGGAATACAGTTGAAAACAGGGCAACAACTAAATAACCTTGACCATATGAGCTCATGTTGGATTAATGTGTAGCAGATTGTACCTGGATGCCTTTCAGTGAAGAGGCTCCCATGTAAAGGAAGACGCCATATAACACCGGCATAGGAATGAACTGGAAAACACAACAATAAGCTTAAGCAGACATAGCCATATAACTCAAAGTCACTACAAATATATTTCACACATCATGCTCCCATTCCATTGCCTAGCAGTGCGTGTCCCAGCCAGAGGGGGGCAGCATTGCATGTCTTGTGCGACTGACCTGCAGGGCCCCGGTCATGAACACGGAGCAGCCCATGAGCAGGAAGATGAGCAGGCCAGTGAGCCTCTGTTCTCTGATGCCCAGGAAGCGAGGCTGCTCCCCGGGGGCGGAGCTCTCCGACTCCAGCTTCAGGCTGTTGACGTGCGAGATGGACAGGACAGTGGCCGCTACGAACCAGGGCAGCCCCATGATGGAGCACACAGCCAGCATCAAGCCCACTATCAGCAGGTCCAGGTGGTACCCACAGCCCTTCTGCAAAACAAGACCCAACGAGCAGAACTTTTTTTCCCCTGGATTCCACCGTTATCTCCCTAATCATTGTTCTACCCCCTCTGCTGATCTGTGGAGAGTTGTAAACTAGCACATGCTTCCTCTGATACATGCGCCAGGCGCTTCTTTTCACCGGCAGGATGTAGCGCGTGGGAGGATCACGCTATTCCCCCCAGGTCCCCTCCCCCCGAACAGGCGGCCCGAGCGACCAGAGGAGGCACTAGTGCAGCGACCACGACACCTACCCTTAATCCGACTTCCCACCCACAGACACGGCCAATTGTGCCTGTATGGACACCCGACCGAGGTAACACGGGGGTTCAAACCTGCGACCCTCGTGTTGGTAGGCAGGGAATCTACCGCTGCACGACGCGGATGCCCAGATACAAGCAGAACTGAGTCACGTTCGGCACCACGAGGTAACAATGTAGAAAAACAGTACATCACACAAAGAACAAGGTCAAACAGAGTCGTACAGAAGCTAGAAAGAAATACTGTTTCGACGTTTGCTCTGACCAGCAGTTTGTGCTCTTTGCGGTTAATGATGACAGCAGTGATCTGTTGGTCCATAAAGATGAGGATGGTGCAGAGAAGAGCAGGGATAGAGGCTGCCAGGACCGTCCACCACGGGTTGCGGCCTATTGGGTTGATCAGCCAACCTCTGTCATCTCTGGTAGGCTGGAGGAACGCACAGCAGAGGAGTGAGGTTGTGACACAATCATAAACCTGTGGACTTCTATACCGAGACCCACACAAGACCCATATCTCCTGTGTACCTGGAATTTGCTGGGCACCTGCAGCTTCTGGGAGGGTACTCCAATGGCGTAGTCAAGCAAAACCATGACGACAATAGTCAGGAAGACCGCAAAGTCGCTGATTATGGACCGCACCTGGACAGTAATACATGACAATGAACTGGGCGGCATTACAAACGTTAGCTTAGCCTGCTGTGATGTTGGTTGATTACCTTGGTGGGGAAATAGCGACTCGTCTTGAATTGTTTGAGGAAGGCAGACATGAAGAAGGTAGAGAAGAACAAGATGGTAGACCAGAAGAGGACATCTGGCGTGTAGGGGCCATGGTGGCCACATGCTGTGCCTACAAATTGGCCCTGCAGACTGAGGCACTCCTGTAGAGATTCAGGTAGTTTACATTAGCACACAGTTACCTCAGATAACACCAAATAGACAGAAAGGGAGAACATGGAGAAAGAGGCACCGTTTGGAAATCATTGGCAGACAGGAAACAGTCTAAAGAACAGAAAGTGAACACTAGAAAGCACAGGAGAAACTAGACTAGCCTGCCTTGTGCTCAGTAATACACACGGCAGTGAAAGTTCCGATCGATGTTTGCAAAGGTGCTTAAGCAAAGTGATCTGCTGGAGGGAAAGTGAGGGGGCTCATTGAATCTAGTGCAAATGCAGGGCATGCTACTGCGTCATATGAATGTTATGCTTTGACATTAAGCGTGTTGTGTGTGTGTGTGTGTGTGTGTGTGTGTGTGTGTGTGTGTGTGTGTGTGTGTGTGTGGTTACATTACCTTGACAGTAAGGTTGGTCCACGGTACGGCAGAGGCTGTAATGTTTTTCTCATTCCACAGATCTAAGGTTTTATTGCTGGGGTTATCAGGCTCTGCACACCTACAGCTACACATATACAGAGAGAGAGAGAGAGCGAGGGAGAGGGAGAGAGGGAGAGAGAGAGAGAGAGAGAGCGATGAAGGGGGAATTAGACAATTAGACAATAATTTATATGGCACATAATGTTCAGAGAGAAACACACGTGCATGCACACACACACACACACACACACACACACACACACACACACACACACACACACAGAAAGTGAGCGCGAGGCAGTGCAACATGGAACAAATCACTGTATGGTGGCTGACTGAGAAATTGTGAGCCAACATAGTTGTATTATTTCAGATAGGACCAAACATGGGGAGAACATGAGGGGGTGTGGCTTAAGAGCTATTAGAGGAGAGCAGGGATGGAGAGACAACAAAGGCAGAAGCACTCAGACAGAATGGCAGACAGAATGGCAGAGGGGTGCGTCTGGGTAGCGATGAGGTAAAAGCACTCGCATACCACCGCGGCGACCCGGGTTCAATTCCCGGCAGCGGTACTCTTTGTCTGCAGGTGCTGTATGAGTATGAGTCCTGGTCACTGCACTAGTGCCTCCTCTGGTCGGTCAGGGTGCCTGTTCGGGAAGGAGGGGAACTGGGGGGGGGGGGGTAGCGTGATCCTCCCACATGCTACGTCCTGCCGGTGAAACTCCTCGCTGTCGGGTGAAAAGAAGCGGCTGGCGACTGCACATGTATTCGATGAAGCATGTGCTAGCATGCATAAAGCTTCTCTCACTAGCAGCAAACATGAAAAAGTCCCACAGGGTCAATGAAAAGCATGCAGGTGAAAGCTAGGGTGAACATTGTTTTGCTCACTATGCCAGCGTGAGCTTGTCCAGGTCACTGTGTGTGTTGATGGGGTAGATCTCTCCCAGGTGGCAGAGCTTCTCCAGGGCCTCGTAGATGAAGATCAGGCAGATGAGCGCGGCAAAGGCCTCCTCTGTGAATCTCGTGATGTAGCAGACCAGAGAACTGGCATCTGTGGCAACCAACAACAGACAGAGCAGGGCGGTCCACAGGCCGATGCAAGTCCTCAGAGACAGATAGGAAAGGTCAAAGTCCCTAGGAGAGGAGAGGAGAGGAGAGGAGAGGAGAGGAGGAGATGAGAGGAAAGGAGACGAGGAGAGGAGAGGAGAGGAGAGGAGGAGATGAGAGGAAAGGAGAGGAGGAGAGGAGAGGAGAGGAGGAGAGGAGAGGAGAGGAGAGGAGAGGAGAGGAGAGGAGAGGAGAGGAGGAGAGGAGAGGAGAGGAGAGGAGAGGAGAGGAGAGGAGAGGAGAGGAGAGGAGAGGAGAGGAGAGGAGAGGAGAGGAGAGAAGAGGAGAGGGGAGGGGAGGGGAGGAGTGGAGCAATAATTGAAGCAATAAAGGCCAGTCAGGAGAGAAATAACTGCTCTGTAAAAGAAAGTCACATAGAGGTGATTGTAATGGGCATCTTACTTGCAGAACTTGAAGAGGATCTTCTCGAAAACAAGCACAGGGCCTGTGCTGCCCAGAATGGTGAGGGGCTGGCCAGCAAACAGAGAGTAGACCACCCCAGTCATAGACGCACCCAGTAAAGACTCAATGGCACTCTAGGACACATGAGAGGAAGGACTACAGTGAGTGGGACTTGCTCTGTATATTCAGCAACTTCTACAACGTCTCTGTTCTCTAGGCACAATGGTCGTAACTCTAAACCCTTTTTTGCACACTAGTTTGTATAGATCACAAAGTCAACATGTGCATACTGCATACACATTATAGTACTGTAGTCTATTGGCAGTGTGAGTGTGGTGTGTACGCAAGAGTGTCTGTGGTCTTACGATGCGTCCCTCGGTCGCCTCCCCCAGCAGTCCGCCAAAGGTGATGACCGGGGACATGCAGGCACAGTACAGGAAGAGGAAGGAGGCCACACACTGGAGGTTCATACCATCCTTATAGTCCCCCAGGTAGAAAGGAACCTTCCTTTTGATGTCCAATATCAGACCACCAAATAACCTGACCGCAGCACACAATGGAAAGAGATGTGGGTGAGTTCAGAGAACAGGTTGGTGAAGAGAAACGCTGATATCCAGTATGCACAATGTTTGTGAGTGTGTGCACACAGATGATATAGTTTATATGCTACAGCTACAGTACCTTCACCTTGTAGCAAAATGTTGCTGAACAAGTTAATGATAACCTTAATTGGGCTAGGATGAAAGTAAAGCCAAGTACGTCTTGGCAGCATCTGTTGTCAAGGTTGAAACTGGCAAACAGAAGTTTCTACATAGACAAGAATACACTCAGAGAACCCAGTCAACAGCTTAGGAAGGTGGGATGATGTAACCCCAAATGACAAGGGGCACTGAGGGCAGGCAAGGTAACGGTCCAACTGGTAGAGCTGTAGTCCTACAATTTGGTCTGTTGCCTTGGCGTATATGGCCCTTGAGAGTATATAAGATATCTATGTATATTAAAGGGAGAGTAGTTCTAGAGTTGCTGTGCATTGGTAAATAGGCTTGCAGATGACAGCCTACCTCCCAGTTCTCTGCAGCTCTGGTCCATGGTGCTCAGCATGCAGCTCTTCCTCCGCTTGGCAGCCTGTGCCATTGGCAACTCCTGCCATCTTCCTCTTCTCCTACACACAACCAATCACAAAGGCCAGAAATGGCCAACAACCATTCAGAAACGACTTTAATGATTTCCTCGACACCCGCATCGCTTGGATGAGTTACTGTACCAAAGCAAAGCCCTCCTTTCACAAGTGAACACCTATAAATCCCAACTGACGGGCGTACCTGAGAGGGGACATTCTTGGGCGGCTCTATTCGGATGGAAGGGTCCCACTCCCCTGGTGGCAGGACAGTCACCTGGTCCAGGAACTCATCTATCCCAGCCAGCAGGTCACTGCGGTCCTTCGCCTTGTATGCTACATCATGGAATATCTAATCCAGAGAGGGGAGTATGGAAGAGGAAACCAGCTTAACTACACTGGAGCTGTGTCTGCCTTTAGAGCAGGGGTTCTCAAAGTGCAGGACATGCACGGGCCAATTGCCGCCCTCGGGAAGGTTTCTGGTGGCACGCGATCAAGTCAAGTCAAGTTTATTTGTATAGCCCTAATTCACAAGCATGTCCCAGAGGGCTTCACAGAAAATATGTCTAGCTAATTCTAGCTGACACAACAGTAGCAAAATACAGTTGTAATGATAACACATTGCAATTGATAGAGAAATATAGAACATATAGAAATATAGGATAGAGCCGAGGAGAGAGCAGGAGAAGGGAGGGAGAGCAGGGAGAATGTTTCTGGTAGTTTCTGGTATCAGCATAATGAAATGACAGTAAATGACCCAAGGCTACAAATTCATTCACAATTGGCATGGCTTTTAGTCTAGAATAGGCCTGTGTTGTGTCCAATCCAATGTTGGGTCCCTAAATTGGCCCTCAGTCATCAAACCTTTGAGAAGCCCTGCTTTAGAGAGGTCCATGTCTGGTTTGAACTGCTCACCTCATCAGTCATGATCGTTGCCATGGAGCGTCCGATTTCATGGTATTGCTGAGCCTTTCCATCGGGGCCGAGGAGAATGAAGAGGAATCTGAGATTTGTCAGCAGATGATTTGAAGTATGTAAATCGTAAGTGGATTACTGCGTTCACAGCATTGAACTTCTTAACTAAAGCATGTCATTGTTGATGTATTTTGGAAACATCTATTTATAGAGAAGAGTGGCTCTCTACCTAGTCTCTTAGAACAGACGAGTTGG
Source organism: Poromitra crassiceps (assembly GCF_964638095.1). Lineage (NCBI taxonomy): Eukaryota > Metazoa > Chordata > Actinopteri > Beryciformes > Melamphaidae > Poromitra > Poromitra crassiceps. Next base: position 1,744,253 of record NC_139650.1, read on the forward strand.
CTTCCGCAATTTTCAAATGCTCTCGCCATACCGTCTGTACGTTAGACCCCCAGAACATGCACAAGGAAGTAGTGAAAAAAACCTTCAGACCGGAAGGAAGTTCGACGGAATCTGACCAATCACGACACGCGTGTCCACGAAAAATATGTTCCCCCCGGAAACTTAAACCGATGCAGGTTGCTAATGCTAGCAGTGCTTTAGAATTACCATGGAAGCTACGCCGACGAAACCGGTGAAAGAAGACCCTGATAGACGTAAACGATGTATCCG